>NC_140978.1:44963118-44995618 GCF_056783735.1 Eptatretus burgeri | reverse complement strand
GAGCGAGAGCGCGAGAGCGCGAGAGAGAGAGAGCGAGAGCGTCGAGAGAGAGAGCGCGAGTGGGAGAGCGCGAGAGCGCGAGAGGGAGAGCGAGCGAGAGGGGAGAAGAGCGCGAGAGCGCGAGAGGGAGAGCGCGAGAGAGAGAGAGGGGAGAGCGAGAGAGAGAGAGAGAGAGAGGGGAGAGAGAGAGAGAGAGAGAGAGAGAGAGAGCGCGAGAGGGAGAGCGCGAGAGAGCGAGAGGGAGAGCGCGAGAGGGAGAGCGCGAGAGGGAGAGCGCGAGAGGGAGAGCGCGAGAGGGAGAGCGCGAGAGGGAGAGCACGAGAGCGCGAGAGGGAGAGCGCGAGAGGGAGAGCGCGAGAGGGAGAGCGCGAGAGGGAGAGCGCGAGAGGGAGAGCGCGAGAGGGAGAGCGCGAGAGGGAGAGCGCGAGAGGGAGAGCGCGAGAGGGAGAGCGCGAGAGGGAGAGCGCGAGAGGGAGAGCGCGAGAGCGCGAGAGCGCGAGAGCGCGAGAGCGCGAGAGAGGGAGAGAGGGAGAGAGGGAGAGCGCGAGAGGGAGATAGAGAGCGCGAGAGGGAGATAAAGAGCGCGAGAGGGAGATAGAGAGCGCGAGAGGGAGATAGAGAGCGCGAGAGGGAGATAGAGAGGGAGAGCAGACCGAGATGCACACGAGACATGCCCGTTACACAGCGCTAGAGAGAGAGAGAGAGGAGAGCGCGATATTCATACACGGCATATTCTGCTATTACACGTTATTGCCTACACATTTCACATTCTTCTGATGCACACGTTATTATCTACATTAACACGCATACCTATCATGCACATTATTCTGCCACATTGCTATTGCCACACATGCACACGTTGGCTATCCCATTAACGTTATTGCCTGCGCACAAGCATATTCCATCTGCATATACACGGCATTACCTGCCATGCATTTTATCACGCACACCCACATGGCTGTTGCCTATCCACATCTACATACACGCCATACATACATATTCCACATACACACATCATTCCACATATACTATACATACACATACATACATACATTATCCATATATCTATTCCACATACACAACACACATACATACATTATCCATACATTACATACACATACACATACATATACTATCCACACTGTCTATTGCCTGTCTGGCCATTATTGTCTATCATCTACACACACATGCTACATATTCACTATCCCACACATTCCTACATGCATTGGCTCATTCACACATCTTGGCCTGCCCATTTTTATCATTCACATATTGGCTCATTCCGCTTCTACACGACACATATTATTGTCTATTTATTATTCGAGAGAGAGCACGCAGAGGGAGAGCGCGAGAGGGGAGATGAGAGAGGGAGAGCGCGAGAGGGAGAGCGCGAGAGGGAGAGCGCGAGAGGGAGAGCGCGAGAGGGAGAGCGCGAGAGGGAGAGCGCGAGAGGGAGAGCGCGAGAGGGAGAGCGCGAGAGGGAGAGCGCGAGAGCGAGAGCGCGAGAGCGAGAGGGAGAGCGCGAGAGCGAGAGGGAGAGCGCGAGAGCGAGAGGGAGAGCGCGAGAGCGAGAGGGAGAGCGCGAGAGCGAGAGGGAGAGCGCGAGAGCGAGAGGGAGAGCGCGAGAGCGAGAGGGAGAGCGCGAGAGCGAGAGGGAGAGCGAGAGCGCGAGAGGGAGAGCGCGAGAGGGAGAGCGCGAGAGGGAGAGCGCGAGAGGGAGAGCGCGAGAGGGAGAGCGCGAGAGGGAGAGCGAGAGCGCGAGAGAGAGAGCGCGAGGGAGAGCGTAGAGGGAGAGAGAGAGAGCTGTTTAGCGAGAGGGAGAGCGAGAGCGAGAGGGAGAGCGCCGAGAGAGAGGGAGAGCGCGAGAGGGAGAGCGCGAGAGGGAGAGCGCGAGAGGGAGAGCGCGAGAGGGAGAGCGCGAGAGGGAGAGCGCGAGAGGGAGAGGGCGAGAGGGAGAGCGCGAGAGGGAGAGCGCGAGAGCGCGAGAGCGAGAGCGAGCGAGAGGGAGAGCGCGAGAGCGCGAGAGGGAGAGCGCGAGAGGGAGAGCGCGAGAGCGCGAGAGGGAGAGCGCGAGAGGGAGAGCGCGAGAGCGCGAGAGCGAGAGGGAGAGCGCGAGAGGGAGAGCGCGAGAGGGAGAGCGCGAGAGGGAGAGCGCGAGAGGGAGAGCGCGAGAGGGAGAGCACGAGAGCGCGAGAGGGAGAGCGCGAGAGGGAGAGCGCGAGAGGGAGAGCGCGAGCGAGAGCGCGCGAGAGCGAGAGCGCGCGAGAGCGAGAGCGCGCGAGAGCGAGAGCGCGCGAGAGCGAGAGCGCGCGAGAGCGAGAGCGCGCGAGAGCGAGAGCGCGCGAGAGCGAGAGCGCGCGAGAGCGAGAGCGCGCGAGAGCCGCCGAGAGAGGAGAGAGGGAGAGAGGGAGAGCGAGAGGGAGATAGAGAGCCGCGAGAGGGAGATAGAGAGCGCGAGGGAGATAGAGAGCGCGAGAGGGAGATAGAGAGCGCGAGAGGGAGATAGAGAGCGCGAGAGGGAGATAGAGAGCGCGAGAGGGAGATAGAGAGCGCGAGAGGGAGATAGAGAGCGCGAGAGGGAGATAGAGAGCGCGAGAGGGAGATAGAGAGCGCGAGAGGGAGATAGAGAGCGCGAGAGGGAGATAGAGAGCGCGAGAGGGAGATAGAGAGCGCGAGAGGGAGATAGAGAGCGCGAGAGGGAGATAGAGAGCGCGAGAGGGAGATAGAGAGCGCGAGAGGGAGATAGAGAGCGCGAGAGGGATAGAGAGCGAGATAGAGAGCGCGAGAGGGAGATAGCGCGAGAGGGAGAGCGCGAGAGGGAGAGAGCGCGAGAGAGAGAGAGCGCGAGAGAGAGAGAGCGCGAGAGAGAGAGAGCGCGAGGGAGAGAGAGCGCGAGAGAGAGAGCGAGCGCGAGAGAGAGAGAGCGAGCACGAGAGAGAGAGCGAGCACGAGAGAGAGAGAGCGAGCGCGAGAGAGAGAGAGAGAGCGCGAGAGAGAGAGAGAGCGCGAGAGAGGGAGAGCGCGAGAGAGAGCGAGAGAGAGAGAGAGAGAGAGAGAGAACGAGAGAGAGAGAGCGAGAGAGAGAGAGAGAGAGAGAGAGAGAGAGAGAGAGAGAGCGAGAGAGAGAGAGAGCGAGCGCGAGAGAGAGAGAGAGCGAGCGCGAGAGGGAGAGCGCGAGAGCGCGAGAGCGCGAGAGCGCGAGAGGGAGAGCGCGAGAGCGCGCGAGAGCGCGAGAGGGAGAGCGCGAGAGGGAGAGCGCGAGAGCGCGAGAGCGCGAGAGCGCGAGAGAGGGAGAGCGCGAGAGCGCGAGAGCGCGAGAGGGAGAGCGCGAGAGGGAGAGCGCGAGAGGGAGAGCGCGAGAGCGCGAGAGGGAGAGCGCGAGAGGGAGAGCGCGAGAGGGAGAGCGCGAGAGGGAGAGCGCGAGAGGGAGAGCGCGAGAGGGAGAGCGCGAGAGGGAGAGCGCGAGAGGGAGAGAGCGAGAGCGCGAGAGGGAGAGCGCGAGAGGGAGAGCGCGAGAGGGAGAGCGCGAGAGGGAGAGCGCGAGAGCGCGAGAGGGAGAGCGCGAGAGGGAGAGCGCGAGAGCGCGAGAGGGAGAGCGCGAGAGGGAGAGCGCGAGAGCGCGAGAGGGAGAGCGCGAGAGGGAGAGCGCGAGAGGGAGAGCGCGAGAGCGCGAGAGGGAGAGCGCGAGAGCGCGAGAGGGAGAGCGCGAGAGCGCGAGAGGGAGAGCGCGAGAGCGCGAGAGGGAGAGCGCGAGAGCGCGAGAGCGCGAGAGCGCGAGAGGGAGAGCGCGAGAGCGCGAGAGCGCGAGAGCCGCGAGAGCAAGAGGCCGCAGAGCGCGTAGAGGGAGAGCGCGAGAGGGAGAGCGCGGAGATAGGGAGAGCGCGAGAGGGGAGATAGGGAGAGCGCGAGAGGGAGATATAGGGAGAGCGCGAGAGGGAGATAGTAGAGCGCGTAGTGGGGAGATAGGGAGAGCTGGAGAGGGGAGATAGAGAGCGCGAGAGGGGAGATGAGAGGAGAGCGTAGAGGGAGATAGGGTAGAGCACAGAGGGAGATAGAGATGCGAGAGGGAGATAGGAGAGCGCGAGAGGGAGAGCGCGAGAGGAGAGCGCTGAGAGCGAGAGCGCGAGAGCGAGAGGGAGATAGAGAGCGCGAGAGGGAGATAGAGAGCGAGAGGGAGATAGAGAGCGCGAGAGGGAGACATAGAGAGCGAGAGGAGATAGGAGAGCGCGAGAGGGGAGATAGAGAGCGCGAGAGGGAGATAGAGAGCGAGAGAGGGAGATAGAGAGCGCGAGAGGGAGATAGAGAGCACGAGAGGGAGATAGAGAGCGCGAGAGTAGGGAGATAGAGAGCGCGAGGGAGATAAGGTTAGAGAGCACAGAGGGAGATAGAGAGCGCGAGAGGGAGATAGGAGAGCGAGAGAGGGAGATAGAGAGCGCGCAGAGGGAGATAGAGAGCGTAGAGGGAGATAGGGAGCGCGAGCGGGAGATAGAGAGCGCGAGAGGGAGATAGAGAGCGCGAGAGGGAGATAGAGAGCGCGAGAGGGAGATAGAGAGCGCGAGAGGGAGATAGAGAGCGCGAGAGGGAGATGGAGAGCGCGAGAGGGAGATGGAGAGCGCGAGAGGGAGATGGAGAGCGCGAGAGCGAGAGGGAGAGCGCGAGAGGGAGAGCGCGAGAGAGCGAGAGCGCGAGAGGGAGAGCGCGAGAGCGCGAGAGGGAGAGCGCGAGAGCGCGAGAGCGCGAGAGGGAGAGCGCGAGCGCGAGAGCGCGAGAGGGAGAGCGCGAGAGCGCGAGAGGGAGAGCGCGAGAGCGCGAGAGGGAGAGCGCGAGAGGGAGAGCGCGAGAGGGAGAGCGCGAGAGGGAGAGCGCGAGAGCGCGAGAGGGAGATAGAGAGCGCGAGAGGGAGATAGAGAGCGCGAGAGGGAGATAGAGAGCGCGAGAGGGAGATAGGGAGCGCGAGAGGGAGATAGGGAGCGCGAGAGGGAGATAGGGAGCGCGAGAGGGAGATAGGGAGCGCGAGAGGGAGATAGGGAGCGCGAGAGGGAGATAGGGAGCGCGAGAGGGAGATAGAGAGCGCGAGAGGGAGATAGAGAGCGGCGTAGAGGGAGATAGGGAGCTACAGAGGGAGATAGGGAGCGAGAGAGGGAGATAGGGAGCGCGAGAGGGAGATAGAGCGCGTAGAGGGAGATAGGGAGCTAAGAGCGAGAGGGAGATAGGGGAGCGCGAGAGGGGAGATAGAGAGCGCGAGAGGGAGATAGAGAGCGCGAGAGATAGAGAGCGCGAGAGGGATAGCGCGATAGAGAGCGCGAGAGGAGATAGAGAGCGCGAGAGGGAGATAGAGAGCGAGAGGGAGATAGCGCGAGAGCGCGAGAGGGAGATAGAGAGCGTAGAGGGAAGATAGAGAGCGCGAGAGGGAGATAGAGAGCGCGAGAGCGCGAGAGAGGGAGAGAGGGAGAGAGGGAGAGCGCGAGAGGGAGAGAGGGAGAGCGCGAGAGGGAGATAGAGAGCGCGAGAGGGAGATAAAGAGCGCGAGAGGGAGATAGAGAGCGCGAGAGGGAGATAGAGAGCGCGAGAGGGACATACAGAGCGCGAGAGGGAGATAGTGAGTGCGAGAGGGAGATAGAGAACATTATCCTGCTGAGAGGGAGATAGAGACTGCGAGAGGGAGATCAGCATATCACCAGTTACATATTGCTCTTCATGGCTACATTGGCATACTCTGCTTAAGACAGGTTTGTTATCAAGAGACATCCACGTTTATCACATTATGGCGCGTGTTGCCATAACATGGTTAATAATCTTACGTTATCATCACATTGGTCCACATTTATATATCAAGACATCTTCATTAAGAGTACGGCAGGCACAGGTTTTCTACATTGCTATTAACGCCATATATATGTCTAGCGCCATTAATATCACACATTCCTTCCATACATTTACCATTCCATATTTTAATATCATATTGAACCCATATTTACACTTACATTATCTACATTATCACGCCATTATCTACATTTCATTGATTACATTATCATACATTTATATACTGTCATATATATATATATGTATTGTACATCATATATGGTTCTACAGATGCATATCATATTGGTATATAGTTTAGCCCATATATATATGTTTGCCACCATATTTTTATTACTACATTATTCCAAGAGCACATCACATATCTACATGATCATTTGTATCTACATCACATATTATATATATGATTTGTTCGCCATATATTGTTTGCACGTATATATATATAGCCCATATATATATACGGCAGCCATATATATATATTCACCCACGGCATATATATGGTTTGTTTCTACATATATATATTTTACGCCAATATCTACATATTTGCTTACATATTCCATGACACATATTATTCAAACACAGCTATATATATATATATATTTGTGCCTATACATATATATATTTGCCGCCATATATATATTATCCAGCCCACATATATATGATATCGTCACGGCATATATATACTGTCTTCCAGAGACATATATATATATCTATTATTCAGTTCCGCAGAGAGGTCTGCATTTACATATTATCTGCTCCGAGAGAGAGATTTGTGCCGTATGATATATTTACGTAGAGCGAGAGAGAGAGCTGAAGGCGTAGAGAGAGAGAGCGAGTGCGCGAGAGAGAGACGAGCGCGAGAGAGAGAGCGTAGCGCGAGAGAGAGCCACGCGTAACAGAGATATATATTTGCGAGCGGCGAGAGAGAGCTATATTTGCGAGAGAGAGATATTTGCGAGCGCGAGATGAGAGAGAGCTATTTGCCGCGAGAGAGAGAGATTTGCGAGCACGTAGAGAGAGAGAGAGCGTAGCGCGAGAGATATATATTCCAGAGCGCAGCTAAGTACAGAGAGTCAGCGCGAGAGAGAGAGAGTTTCAGCGCGAGAGAGAGCAAGAGAGAGCGCAGCGCAGAGAGAGATATATTCTGCGTAGCGCGAGAGAGAGAGCGAGGCGTGAGAGAGAGAGAGAGCGTGTGCCGGTTCACATTATTCACCCATGAGAGATGAGCGAGCGCGAGAGAGAGAGAGACGAGCGAGCGCGTAGAGAGAGAGCGAGCGATTATCTGAGAGAGAGCAGCTGTCGAGAGAGAGAGAGCGCAGCCACATTAGATATCTGAAAGCCAGCGCGTAGAGAGAGAGATCTGCGAGTGCGAGAGAGAGAGAGCGAGCGCAGAGAGAGAGCGAGGCACATTATTATCTGTCCCAGAGCATTAGCGCGTAGGAGAGAGAGCTGGCTACAGAGCTTGGTCTGCACAGAGAGAGAGCTAGCGAGAGAGAGAGAGCGAGCGAGAGAGAGATTGGTCTGCGAGTGCGAGAGAGAGAGAGCGATGTGAGATTAAGAGCGAGCGCGAGAGAGGTCTGAGCTACACGCGAGAGAGAGAGTAGCGCGAGAGAGAGAGCGAGCGCGAGAGAGCGCAGCGCGAGAGAGAGAGCGAGCGCGAGAGAGAGCGTAGCGCGAGATTAGATGAGTCTGGTAGCGCGAGAGAGAGCGATTATTCCACAGATTGGTCTGCTCCACACATTATTATCTGTCTAAGACGAGAGCATTAGCGCGTGAGAGAGCTGAGTCTGTCGAGCGCGAGAGAGAGCACGCAGCGTCTACATTATTATTACACACACACACATTAATATCTGTCTGTCCGTTCCGTTCACACATTACTACACACATCCGTCTACTACACACTACACACACACACACACACACACACACACACACACACACACACACACACATCCACATCACACATTATTATCCGTTCCGTTAATTATTATCTGTTCACACACATATCTGTCTCCACATTATTATCCGTTCATTATCTGTCTACACATTATCTGCCCCACATATTGGTCTGTCTCCACACATTGGTCTGCCCACATATTAATATCTGTCTAAGCACCTACATATTCGTCAACTACATTCAACCACAGACACATCTATTGGTCTGTCAACCATATACATTAATATTCACCCACACACATACAGATCCACTACACACACATCTTGTCTACACACACACATTCCGTCTAAGACACACACACACATATTATTATTCCGTTCCACACACACACACACATTGTCCGTTCACATACACACACATTATCTGTCTTACAGACACATTGTCCGTTCCGTTATTGTTGGTCTGTCTTCATATTATTCCGTTCATATGGTCTGTTCTATGATAGTCTGCTCCAAGACATTGTCTGTTCTTACTACATATCTGCTCCTTACATATACGACATCTGCTCCACACATATCTGCCTACATTATTATCTGTTCACATACATGATTCGTTCACATTATTGGTCTGTTCCACATTATTATCTGCTCCACATTATTATCCGTCTACATACACATATCTGCTCTACATAATATTATCAACCTGCTCACATACATATTCAAACCCCACTACATTATCTGCCTACATACATATATTCCGTTCCACATATTATTATCTGTCTCAACATATCTCCGCAGCCCACATAGTCATGCCCACATTATTATCTGTCTGCCTACATATTATTATCTGTCTCCATTAATTATTATCTGTCTACACAGACACATATATTCAACGAGACATTGGTCTGCTGTTCACAGCAGACACAGGTTCTCCATATCCACATTTATATTGGTCTAACGCCCACATTATCTGCTCCACCACATTATTCCGTTCAAGACATTATCTGTCTACACATTACTATTATCTGTCTACATTATTAACACATTGGTCTGCCCACACACACCACCCAGTTCCACACACACATTATCTGTTCCACACACGACATTCATCCGTTCTACATTGGTACTATCTGCTCCACACACATTGGCCCGGTTCAACATTGGTCTGCTCCACATTGGCATCGTGCTCCTGGTTCACACATATCCGTCTGTTCCACATTAATATCTGTTCTACACATTGGTCTGCCCACATTGGTATTATCTGTCTCCACATTAATTATTCCGTTCAAAACACACATTCATATACTTGTCTTATTATTATTATCTACATTATTAGTCTGTTCACCCACATATTGGTCTGTCTACATTATTACTATTCTGTCTGCCCACACACATTATTCCGGTTCTACAGACACATTATTACATCTGTCTACACATTATTATTCAACCCAATATTATTAGTCTGTTCCATATTATATATCCGTCTTGTTCTTCCACATTGTCATCTGTCTCAAGAGCAGACAGACGCATTATTATTCCGGCACATATATTAGTTTGCACACACACATTTATCCACACACATATTATTCCAGATATTATAGACATATCTGCTCCACACACACACACATCCTGCTCCACATTACACACATTATCTCGGTCTCCACACATTATTATTGTCTACATACACATTATTGGTCTGTTCCAATACACAATATTATTGTCTGTCTACACATATTATTATCTGCTCCATTATTCCGGTCTGTCAATATTAACATTATTGGTCTGTTCACCCAAGACACACATTCGGTCTAATTGGTCTGTTCTACCCATTATTATATTATTCCGTTCCAAGCACACATTGGTCTGTTCCACATAGCTATTGGTCTGTCTACATTATTATCTGCTAAGACCACATTAATATCTGCCCATACATTGGTCATGCTAAGACATTAATCTGCCCACATTATTGGTCTGCTCCGCTATTATTATCACATGTCTACATATTATCTTGCTCAAGCACATTATTCAACGACACACCCGTTCACCTACATTATTATCTGTTCCAAGACATTGGTCTACATTATCTGTTCAAGACATTAATATCCATGTCTACACATTATCTGTCTACACACATTATTCTGGCACATTATCTGTCTTACACACACACATTCCGTCTACACACACATTCGTTCAAGACATTATCTGTCACATGCCCTGCTATATTCCATTATCCTGCCCACCTAGATTACACATTATTATCCACATGTCTACATACACTGCTATTATTATTCGTCTACACATATTATCTGTCTCACACATTGGTCCGTCTACATATTAATATTCCACTACACACACACATTCCGGGACATTATCCACACACATCCTATCCACACACACACATCATCCGTCTCACACACACACACATTGTCTGTCTCCAAGACATGTCATCTGTCCATTCACACACATATTCACACACACACACACACACACACACACACACACACACACACACACATCATTGGTCTGTTCACACACACAGTCTTATCCAAGACACACATTGGTCCACACACATTATCCACATTCACATATTATTATTATTCCACACACACACATCTACGACATTATTATCTACATTATTGTCTATTATCATTGTCCTCCACATTATTATTCCACATATTCACATTGTCTACATTATTGTCTACATATTGGTCTATTGTCTACACATTGTCTACACATTGCCCACATATTGGCCATATATCTTACACATTGGTCTATTATCTGCCCACATTGTCATTCGAGAGAGAGCGCGAGAGAGAGAGCGCGAGAGAGAGCGCGAGAGAGCGCGAGAGAGAGCGCGAGAGAGCGCGAGAGAGAGCGCGAGAGAGAGCGCGAGAGAGAGCGCGAGAGAGAGCGCGAGAGAGAGCGCGAGAGAGCGCGAGAGAGAGCGCGAGAGAGAGCGCGAGAGAGAGCGCGAGAGAGAGCGCGAGAGAGAGCGCGAGAGAGAGCGCGAGAGAGAGCGCGAGAGAGCGCGAGAGAGAGCGCGAGAGAGAGCGCGAGAGAGAGCGCGAGAGAGAGCGCGAGAGAGAGCGCGAGAGAGAGCGCGAGAGAGAGCGCGAGAGAGAGCGCGAGAGAGCGCGAGAGAGAGCGCGAGAGAGAGAGCGCGAGAGAGAGAGCGCGCGAGAGAGAGAGCGCGAGAGAGAGAGAGCGCGAGAGAGAGCGCGAGAGAGCGCGCGAGAGAGAGAGCGAGAGAGAGAGAGCGCGAGAGAGAGAGCGCGAGAGAGAGAGAGAGAGCGCGAGAGAGAGAGCGCGAGAGAGAGAGCGCGAGAGAGAGAGCGCGAGAGAGAGAGCGCGAGAGAGAGAGAGAGCGCGAGAGAGAGAGAGCGCGAGAGAGAGAGCGCGAGAGAGAGAGCGCGAGAGAGAGAGCGCGAGAGAGAGAGCGCGAGAGAGAGAGCGCGAGAGAGAGCGCGAGAGAGAGCGCGAGAGAGAGCGCGAGAGAGAGCGCGAGAGAGAGCGCGAGAGAGAGCGCGAGAGAGAGCGCGAGAGAGAGCGCGAGAGAGAGCGCGAGAGTGCGAGAGCGCGATAGAGAATTGTTAAGAACAGAAAATGAAACTTGCATCCATTGAAGACAAAGTCTTCGATATCCCCGCCAGAGTAAATGAGGATTACCAAACTTATATTCCCTCAGCGTGTGCAATATGTATGTGAAGTTTCCCCTTGATCTGGCCAGCCGTTCTGGAGAAGATGTTTGAAGGTTCTCGGGTAAATTCAATATCGCCGCCAAACCATGTGACCTATCAATTAGAAAATATCAAAAGGTACCAGTTCACCACTTGCTTGATATGTGTACCAAATTTCGTAAATATATCTTGAGGGCATTTGTAGTTAAGCTCCGGAAATGAAATGTGACAGACGGCCGGAACCCATTTCTATATCCCCCGCCAACTTCGTTAGTTGGCGGGGGATAAAAACGACGTGTGTGTGTGTGTGTGTGTGTGTGTGTGTGTGTGTGTGTGTGTGTGTGTGTGTGTGTGTGTGTGTGTGTGTGTGTGTGTGTGTGTGTGTGTGTGTGTGTGTGTGTGTGTGTGTGTGTGTGTGTGTGTGTGTGTGTATGACGCTAGCTTGTAATAACAGGTAATGGTACGAAACCGACACCTCTCATCCATGGATATTTCTCGTATATTCTTGAGTCTGATGTGCATTCAGGAATAGAACAATGATGGTTCACCCTCCTGAAATTGGCACCTTTCATTGAAATCCGGAAAATTATGTTAAAAAGACGATTTGAATTACACATCATGCCAGCAATGGCAGGTTAAAAGTGCCCGGCAGGCAAAAGTGAACCAGTGTTTAAAAGAAAAAAAAAAATATATAACACACACACACACACACACACACACACACACACACACACACACACACACACACACACACACACGTCATTTGAAAATTCACGCACTGTGTTCTCAAAACAATTTTTTTTTGAAACAACACGATTTAACTCTGAGACTTAAGTCACATGATGGCATCACGTCGGGAAACGATGCAGTGAGAGAGAGTGTAAAAGTATTGTAAAACAATTCGAATAGTATGGAATTTATTCATGTTCTTAAACGGAGAATGGTTGGAAAAAGATGCATTTTTGTTATCCTCAAGTTATAACTGAAAAACTGTTTTTTCCGACGCCACTTATTTTCAGCAAAAGGGCAGGAAGTATTGAAATCAAGAAACGACATCAAGTTAGTTAATAGTTACACAAACACACCTCTTCCCACCTCATTGCCAAACTCAAAGCAAGCCGTGATTTGTAGCTCATCACCATACCTTATCCCGGAATCCATGCTCCGTAACATTAGCAGGAGGGCAGCCCGGTTCCTGATAGATGATGAAGTCTCGGCTGAAAGAAGAACACACAAGGAAACTAAAACGGCACTTGGAAGAGTGCATACCGACGCCAGGCAGAACAGTTTACGTTTTGTATCCCACTGATAGGCCAGATCTGCATCCTGACCTCAAGCAAAATCGAATCGGCTTACTCTCGTCACCTAACCAACTCATCCACCAAGTTTTGTCATAATCCATCCTTAACTTTTTGAGATATTCTGCTATATACCGTTTTTGGCCCCATCTCTCAATGGTCAAGAATCACTTTAAAAAAACGAGATGGTATTCATAGAATACATGCCCCACGCAGTCTTGAGAAGGACATGGTGCGAGCCAACTCTTATTTTCTAAAGGTTTAAATTTTTTTGTTCTTTGATCCAATATGGCTGCCAGACCACGTGACACATGATGGTCATTTTTCATGAAAATTGAGGATTTCATAAATTTGGCCTATGTTGACCTCAAAAATAATCAGTGGTTGTATTCAGTGAGCTGATCTGAAAATCCTGTTCCAATTTCAAGTCAATCAGATGAAAATTGACTATTTTAGAAATTTGGCCCTTGCTGACTTCCAGAGTGACCACGATATCACAAGGTCATGAAACATGTGGTAAAGTTTCTATTTCCTCCGCTGAACGGTTTTTGATGGACGCTCTGAAATTACACACCTGTACGACATACTACATTCGTACGTACGCTACCGATCGCTTAAACCTGCTGCTCAGTTCCCAAGCGCAGGGTAATTAAAATTTTTTTTGAGGATCCGGATTAGAATCTTCCCCAAAATTGAATCAATTTATCCTCGTCACACACCCAACCCAGCCACAAAGTTGTCCGAATCTGACGATAACATTTTGAGATATCCTTATCACAGACAGACAGACAGACAGACAAATAGACAGCCAGGGGTGAAAACAAAGACTTTAACAATGAACAGTGTATTTAAAATTCAATCTTGTAACCTTACTGAAATGGCTTGGGATATTTGAGGTCACATCTAGCTACTTCTAAAAAATAATAATAACAATAATAATAATAAATTATTCACAAGATCAAGGATCGTGGAAGAGCAAGATGGCAGAGTGGAGCAGTGGAGCTATTCTTGGACAAAATAAGTAAGAAAAAGAACAAACAGGAAAAGACCAGAGTGAGGCGAGGAGGAAACCCCAAAACCAAAAAGTAAAGAGGTTGGGTTCGGAAATGTTAATGGGGGTAATCATCATAATCTTGCAGTCGTGGCCGTACAGATTTCCCAACCCCCTCGCACACGACCCGATCGGTCATCGCCAGCGATACCTGTCTCGTCTCTGACAATAATGTCAGGGTAGGACAACTTCCTAGCACGTTTCAATGTTAATGGTTTGGCCTTCCGAAGGATGAAGGATCAAATCACCTGCTCCTTAGCCCTCAAGCACTAACCTGCAAGTTGAACCCTTCGTTTGCTAGTTATGTCAGAGATCAGGGGGAGGTTCCCCAAAACATCAGGAAGCGTGACATGATCATTCTAATACATGTTCTTGATGGGCCGAAGGAGGACGGTGGATGTTCCATCGAGACGCTTTTGCATTTTTACAGTAAGAGTCCACATTTCAGAACCATACAACAGTAGACTTTTAACGGTAACCCCGAAGTTACTTTCAACTTCTCTGGCAAGTTTGATCGCCAATTTTTATCGAATTGATTACCGGCTGTCCCAGTCATCCCTTTCCTGAGTCCGTTATGCATGAACCCAGGTATTTAAAGTCAGCTTTGATGTTCATACCAGACTTGAATCGGATGGTTGGTGACTTAGGATGTGTTGATGGAGATAAATCAAGTTATCTTTTCGTTAAAGTGAAGGCCTACCTGAGTGGCAGCTGTTTCTGATGAGATAAGGAGATCTTGGGCATCTTTTCGACTATCGGAAACAAGTGTGATGTCATCAGCAAAGTCGAGATCAGAGATGAACTTTGCGGGACGCCTTCGACTCGTTCTCGCGCTAGTCATTATCCCTATATCATCGCACGAATCGAGCAAAAGGCGCACGATATAATCTACAGCTGTAACGAATAGACGGGTTGCGACGGTGTCATCGCGAAGAATCCCCAACAGCAGGTCCAATAATTTGGTCTGCCCGTCGGCTGTACGAACAGACGTTTGGGTGTCGGCGTATAAAAGTTTGACGGCATTGCTGATTTGAGTTGCAATATCATGTAATCAAAAATTTAGAACATTTTATACCTGTCAATACAATCAAAATCTTTATGGAAGTCGATGAATGTCATTTTAGCTTCCCTGGTTGAGTTATTCATCTCCTCGACAATTCTTCGTGGGGAAAAGATTTGATAAAGTGTGGCTCGACCTTTCTTGAAACCATTTTGGTTTGGACGAATAATAATTGGTTCCAAGTAACACTGAAGGCAATTTCATAAGTGCTTGTTGTATATCTTAGATGCAAGGGGGTAATAAAGATCATGGGTAAGGATGGGGGATGACATGAGATGGTGGTGCACGTCTTGCTTGAAGACCAGGAGGGAAGAGTGAAACAGAACTGCCTCTGAAGGGTGATTCCATGGATGGGAGAGGTGAGGAATAAAAGAGTTGAGGTGGGCAGTCAGCTTGGATTTTGGAAGTTTAACCAGGAAGGGGTTACTGGAAGAAAGTGTACATCCTGGAATAGATAATGACAGAGTGGAGGTAACTGGACCATAGGAAAGGTGATTAAAAACAACAACCAACGACCTGCCTACACGTGAGGACAACAGACCTTGTGCTTCAGCCAAATCACAGAAGATTCCAATCATTCTGAGTTTTTAAGATTCCACGGATGAGAGGAGAGACGGATGTGATTCTGGAGCACCAGCCCATCGCGGAGTGCACTACTCCACTGAACTACGGACAAAGGCCTTGTAGACTGTGCCAAGTTCCGATTTTTCAAGGAACCGGTTAATGAAATTAGACTTGGCCCAAAGAATGTTTCTGGGCAGACACTACAAAAAGAGGTGGGAATAATTGAAGCCATTAATATATGGGAGTATTAGTAGGAATTAGCCGAATGATAAAATGCAGGATGATGTTACATCAACAACCCTGGATTTCATTGGATGGCTCATCAGTTGGAACGCATCGCGCACACGTTCTCGGGGGACACGTCCGACACGCACGTTCTCCAGTGATCATAATTCAGTTTGACGAGAACAGAGAATAATTACGAGCAATTATTCCTACGTCGTTGCATAACCATGCGACCTGCATGACCATGTGATCGTGTTTGTGTTCCGACGGTGGTTTACATTTGAAAACCAATTAGCAGAGCTCATTTCCAAGGATCAAGTGAAAACTTGTCACCGTTCATGGACCAAGTAAACTGACCAATGGCATTCCCGTCGTTTGCCCGATGGCCAAGGAAAAGTTGATTTCATAGAGGGTGCCAAGATCACATCCACTTACAATTCAACAAACAAACAATAGGATTGAATAATGATCCTAAAGAACACCCAGGTATCCAAGCACACTTACCTGTACATGATTGAAAGTGCGTTTATTTCTATTTCGCCTGCCCATTCCTAGGAGAGGGGAGTGGGGGTGGAGGGGGGGGTTGAGAACATTTTGGAACTTCGAACCATGCAGTGAACCCAAAGAGTCTTCCCCACATTCCGTAAGACTTTCCGAACACGGTGACAATTAAAAATCCTGCACATGCAGTTCAGAAACATGAGCAACACCGACAGGTTGACATGTGCACTCGCACGAGCATTGTATACCAGGGCAATAAGATGTCCATTAATTATCGATCCTTGCAATTCAAAGATTCCATTTAAGATACAAACAACGCCGAGACGACAGATATTTGTCCTGCAGAGAGCAGGTTTGGACAAAATGATGTGCAACAAAGATCCATCCCGGACAGCTCCGCACCGCAATACAAGTAATCGGAACCGCGTCACCGATCGACTCACCTTAGTGTTAGAAAGCAGGTGCAGCCGCTCTTCGAAAGAACCCTCGACAAACTGCGGTTCCGGAAAGGGGAGAAAAAGCGAATCAAACGAAGAAGGAACTCATTGTAATGTAAAGAATCGATTCTGTTGAAATTATTTAGCAGATCGTCTTATCGTATCAGTCATCAACCATTTCACCAAAGAGGTGACGGTGTCGCGTCACAAACAATTCAATTGAGAGTTCATTCCCAATCTCAACTTACGGCTTCAAACTTATCTCTGTTCCTGCGCAGGAACGCCACGCATTGCCTCCGGACGTCTTGGTGAAGCGACTGTGTATTGAACACCTAAACGAAAGAAAGACGAGTACAAATCAGCATCTCACATACCCCACAGAATTGCTCCGACACGGCACGACGACAACGTCACGATTTCAGAACAGTAACATGACAGAACAGTCAATGGAAGCACACCAGAATCATACCTAAAACCATCAGCCCTCATGCATCAATTTGAGAGAAAGCCATACCAACTACCTCCCTCTACCCCCCACCTATGCCAGCATGACAATCCCAATATTTATATATAGGAATCACCTCCGATACCATACCAACAGCATCGTCCCCACTTCCAGGTCACTCCGATGGCCGACGACAAACATACTCAAACAGTACCACAACATGCGTCTCGGCAGCAACACAGAACCATCGGAGTAATCGGTAAAATACAATCTCAACACCGAACGCATCAACCTGACAGATACCAACTCATGGGCAGCGCTCCAACACCACCCGCATCACAACTAACGTCGTCAACACATTACCTCGTCGGCTCCACCCGGCCGAACACCACATCATCATCATAATGACTCGACAGCCCTCACTCTACCATGGCAACCACATCACACAACAAAATAATCAAAAACACAGGTCACACCTCATCAACAACCACCCACTCCATAACTCCTCTGGTTCATTCCATTAGCACAACAACCAGGACCCGCTTCACCACCCTAATCACAACTCAAATAGTTCACCACAAATACCCCCGTTAATGGGTCATTCCATGTCAAATCATCAAAGAATCTGCCGTCATCTCTCAGATTTTTGTAAAACTTTGGGAACCAATTGGGACCCATGAAAAATGGCAAGAACTCAAATATTTTTGCTAACAGCCTCTTAATTAGTGAGATACAGACTAACGAACTTTGGACTAATTAGCACGACGTCGCAAATTCAAATGGCCATATCTCTAAAAGTATAACACCTCGAGAGCTGGTTTTGGTGTCATTTTAAAGGTATTTTCATGCCCTATGAATTTGTCTGTGCAACATTTTCCAACCTCCAACCACAAAAAGTTATCACAAAATATAAACTTCAATCGTGAATCCCCAAAAAAATGTATCCTTCAAATTTCCTCAAATTCATCCCAGAGGTACCTTATGATGTCAAGAAACTTCCACATAAGTTTTGTGATGGGCACTCCAATAGTTTCTGAGATATGAGCAATAATGTACATGTACATATGGCATATAGGTTCGAAAATCAGCATTTGTAATGTATTATACAATCATTCTAACCTAGCCATGACATGGAACACAGGGAACGACCATCAATTACTTTGAAGTATCATATACTTTCATTTTCAACTGGGCCTGAGGGGAAGAAACAAGTGCTGCTGTTGCTGCATTGAAGAGGAAATTGAAAGCCTAAGTCAGGTTAGTGAACACTGTGTACTTGAACTCACTTATTGATTGTATAATACATTACAAATGCTGATTTTCGAACCTATATGCCACTTGCATCGCTGCACGTGACCTCCAACCGTCAATTCTCGATCATTCTTTCCTCACCATTGAGCAAGATACAACTCCCAATTAACACAGGCGTGGCTTACGACGACACGTTCGGGGCGCTGGGCAAACGCCAGAAAGCCACCATTTGCCGGAACAACCGAGCGAAAACGTGAAGTGCTCACAAAACGTCAACGGGTACCATCACCTCTCTGTTCAGCCAGACACAAGAGTCAGTTAGCATCAATGAAGCTGCCGAATGGGGCGTCAAACATCCATGAAAAAGGTGGTCCTGAGGTAAATGATCCACAGGCGTGTTTGACAGTCAGAGGAAACTGTTCAGAAAAAGCTTGTGGTGTGTTTAGTCAAACGTCCTGCAAGTCCAAAGTGAAAATGATGACCAAAAATAAAACGTGTAAATAAATCGTCTATTCCCAAGCCAACGTGTCTTGATGGAAAGGGAATAGAATGAGTCTCCGTTGGGCTAACGGCGATCTCTTGCGTGCACGAACGGTGAATATCACTCACGCAGAAATGAGAACCGGCGCTAAATCACACGTCATGGACGTGTCGTACAGAGGAAAAGGTTATCCCCCTCGGAAAGAAAGGGAACCTGTTCTCCATCCTTCTCCGACGTATCAATGTTAGAATCCCACCAGACACGGGGATGGGTCTATTCTGACCATGAACATGCATTCATGGAAACAACTGTCTGAGGACTTGGATGTTGTGTGCATTACTCGGATCCGATTCTGAAATCCACAACAGTATATTTTTTGGCGCAGGCACAGGGTATACAATATGGCATAGCCATGGTATATGTGTGGCATAGGGACTGTAGCTATGGTATGGAGACCATAGTCATGCTATATGATTGGCATAATCACAGTACAACCTGAACATTTCTCCACAAATAAGTACACAGCAACAATAAGTTATCCACTCAAACTCTTCAAAGAGTAGATAACGGATTAGATGTGAGAAGCAAGTTGTTGAGCAAAAAGGTTTTTGAAGATTAATGTGGTCTCTCACAGATACGACACAGACATTTAACAATGAGGAAGATAAGCCTTGGTGGGAAGAGAGATTCATTCTGCTCCGATAACTCACACGGGTGCAAAAAGAGACTGGAGTCGGGAATTACAGGACATCATAAACTGTCCGGACATCAACATAATCACCCATCATCGTGACAACCTGGACAGCAATCCCACCACCGTGACAACCTAGACAGCAATCCCACCATCGTGACAACCTGGACAGCAATCCCACCACCGTGACAACCTGGACAGCAATCCCACCACCGTGACAACCTGGACAGCAATCCCACCACCGTGACAACCTGGACAGCAATCCCACCATCGTGACAACCTGGACAGCAATCCCACCACCGTGACAACATGGACAGCAATCCCACCACCGTGACAACCTGGACAGCAATCCCACCACCGTGACAACCTGGACAGCAATCCCACCACCGTGACAACCTGGACAGCAATCCCACCACCGTGACAACCTGGACAGCAATCCCACCATTATGCGAAACACCACCCAGTGTGACTTCCCCATCACCATCACCAAGCCTCAACACAACATCAGGAGCACCGGCACCATCACCACCACAATCACAATCATTCCATACCACACCATGATAACCACATTCACCACATTCCACAGTAAGCACACTTTTCCACAATCAATTCATAACCACACCAATATTACCACAATCATTCCATACCACACCATGATAAACACAATCACCACATTCCACAGTAAGCACACTTTTCCACAATCACTTCATAACCACACCAATATTACCACAATCATTCCATACCACACCATGATAAACACAATCACCACATGCCACAGTAAGCACACTTTTCCACAATCACTCCATACCACACCAATACCACAAATCCCTATAAGCCACATCATTACCACCACAAACCACTCCATACCACACCAATATCACCACAATCACTCCATACCACACCAATATCACCACAATCACTCCATACCACACCAATATCACCACAATCACTCCATACCACACCAATATCACCACAATCACTCCATACCACACCAATATCACCACAATCACTCCATACCACACCAATATCACCACAATCACTCCATACCACACCAATATCACCACAATCACTCCATACCACACCAATATCACCACAATCACTCCATACCACACCAATATCACCACAATCACTCCATACCACACCAATATCACCACAATCACTCCATACCACACCAATATCACCACAATCACTCCATACCACACCAATATCACCACAATCACTCCATACCACACCAATATCACCACAATCACTCCATACCACACCAATATCACCACAATCACTCCATACCACACCAATATCACCACAATCACTCCATACCACACCAATATCACCACAATCACTCCATACCACACCAATATCACCACAATCACTCCATACCACACCAATATCACCACAATCACTCCATACCACACCAATATTCCCACAATCACTCCATAACCACACCAATATCCCCACAATCACTCCATACCACACCAATATCACCACAATCACTCCATACCACACCAATATCACCACAAATCACTGCATACCACATCAATATCACCACAAATCACTCCATACCACACCAATATTATCACAATCACTCCATACCACACCAATATTATCACAATCACTCCATACCACACCAATATCATCACAATCACTCCATACCACACCAATATCACCACAATCACTCCATACCACACCAATATCACCACAATCACTCCAAACCACACCACAATCACTCCAAACCACACCACAATCACTCCAAACCACACCACAATCACTCCATACCACACCAATATCACCACAATATCACCACAATCACTCCATACCACACCAATATCACCACAATCACTCCATAACCACACCAATATAACCACAATCACTCCATACCACACCAATATCACCACAATCACTCCATACCACACCAATATCACCACAATCACTCCATACCACACCAATATCACCACAATCACTCCATAACCACACCAATATCACCACAATCACTCCATACCACACCAATATCACCACAATCACTCCATACCACACCAATATCACCACAAATCACTCCATACCACACCAATATTATCACAATCACTCCATACCACACCAATATTATCACAATCACTCCATACCACACCAATATCACCACAATCACTCCAAACCACACCAATATTACCACAATCACTCCATACCACACCAATATCACCACAATCACTCCAAACCACACCACAATCACTCCATACCACACCAATATCACCACAATCACTCCAAACCACACCAATATCACCACAATCACTCCATACCACACCAATATCACCACAATCACTCCATACCACACCAATATCACCACAATCACTCCATAACCACACCAATATTACCACAATCAATCCATACCACACCAATATCACCACAATCACTCCATACCACACCAATATTATCACAATCACTCCATAACCACACCAATATCACCACAAATCACTCCACACCACAATCACTCCATACCACACCAATATCACCACAATCACTCCATACCACACCAATATCACCACAAATCACTCCATACCACCCAAAATTATCACAATCACTCCATACCACACCAATATTATCACAATCACTCCATACCACACCAATATCACCACAATCACTCCATACCACACCAATATCACCACAATCACTCCATACCACACCAATATCACCACAATCACTCCATAACCACACCAATATTCCCACAATCACTCCATAACCACACCAATATTCCCACAATCACTCCATACCACACCAATATTCCCACAATCACTCCATACCACACCAATATCACCACAATCACTCCATACCACACCAATATTATCACAATCACTCCATACCACACCAATATTATCACAATCACTCCATACCACACCAATATCATCACAATCACTCCATACCACACCAATATCACCACAATCACTCCATACCACACCAATATCACCACAATCACTCCAAACCACACCACAATCACTCCAAACCACACCACAATCACTCCAAACCACACCACAATCACCACAATCACTCCATACCACACCAATATCACCACAATCACTCCATACCACACCAATATCACCACAATCACTCCATACCACACCAATATCACCGCAATCACTCCATACCACACCAATATCACCACAATCACTCCATACCACACCAATATCACCACAATCACTCCATACCACACCAATATCACCACAATCACTCCATACCACACCAATATCACCACAATCACTCCATACCACACCAATATCACCACAATCACTCCATACCACACCAATATCACCACAATCACTCCATACCACACCAATATCACCACAATCACTCCATACCACACCAATATCACCACAATCACTCCATACCACACCAATATCACCACAATCACTCCATACCACACCAATATCACCACAATCACTCCATACCACACCAATATCACCACAATCACTCCATACCACACCAATATCACCACAATCACTCCATACCACACCAATATCACCACAATCACTCCATACCACACCAATATCACCACAATCACTCCATACCACACCAATATCACCACAATCACTCCATACCACACCAATATCACCACAATCACTCCATACCACACCAATATCACCACAATCACTCCATACCACACCAATATCACCACAATCACTCCATACCACACCAATATCACCACAATCACTCCATACCACACCAATATCACCACAATCACTCCATACCACACCAATATCACCACAATCACTCCATACCACGCCAATAGCAACACAATCACCCCATACCACACCAATATCACCACAATCACTCCCTACCACACCGATATCACCACAATCACTCCATACCACACCAATATCACCACAATCACTCCATACCACACCAATATCACCACAATCACTCCATACCACACCAATATCACCACAATCACTCCATACCACACCAATATCACCACAATCACTCCATACAACACCAATATCACCACAATCACTCCATACCACACCAATATCACCACAATCACTCCATACCACACCAATATCACCACAATCACTCCATACCACACCAATATCACCACAATCACTCCATACCACACCAATATCACCACAATCACTCCATACCACACCAATATCACCACAATCACTCCATACCACACCAATATTCCCACAATCACTCCATAACCACACCAATATCCCCACAATCACTCCATACCACACCAATATCACCACAATCACTCCATACCACACCAATATCACCACAAATCACTCCATACCACATCAATATCACCACAAATCACTCCATACCACACCAATATTATCACAATCACTCCATACCACACCAATATTATCACAATCACTCCATACCACACCAATATCATCACAATCACTCCAGACCACACCAATATCACCACAATCACTCCATACCACACCAATATCACCCCAAACCACACCACAATCACTCCAAACCACACCACAATCACTCCATACCACACCAATATCACCACAATATCACCACAATCACTCCATACCACACCAATATCACCACAATCACTCCATAACCACACCAATATAACCACAATCACTCCATACCACACCAATATCACCACAATCACTCCATACCACACCAATATCACCACAATCACTCCATACCACACCAATATCACCACAATCACTCCATAACCACACCAATATCACCACAATCACTCCATACCACACCAATATCGCCACAAATCACTCCATACCACACCAATATTATCACAATCACACCATACCACACCAATATCACCACAATCACTCCAAACCACAACAATATTATCACAATCACTCCATACCACACCAATATCACCACAATCACTCCAAACCACACCACAATCACTCCATACCACACCAATATCACCACAATCACTCCAAACCACACCAATATCACCACAATCACTCCATACCACACCAATATCACCACAATCACTCCATACCACACCAATATCACCACAATCACTCCATAACCACACCAATATTACCACAATCAATCCATACCACACCAATATCACCACAATCACTCCATACCACACCAATATTATCACAATCACTCCATAACCACACCAATATCACCACAAATCACTCCACACCACAATCACTCCATACCACACCAATATCACCACAATCACTCCATACCACACCAATATCACCACAAATCACTCCATACCACCCAAAATTATCACAATCACTCCATACCACACCAATATTATCACAATCACTCCATAACCACACCAATATCACCACAAATCACTCCATACCACACCAATATTACCACAATCACTCCATACCACACCAATATTATCACAATCACTCCATACCACACCAATATTATCACAATCACTCCATACCACACCAATATTATCACAATCACTCCATACCACACCAATATCACCACAAATCACTCCAAACCACACCAATATCACCACACCAATATCACCACAATCACTCCATACCACACCAATATCACCACAATCACTCCATACCACACCAATATCACCACAATCACTCCATACCACACCAATATCACCACAATCACTCCATACCACACCAATATCACCACAATCACTCCATACCACACCAATATCACCACAATCACTCCATACCACACCAATATCACCACAATCACTCCATACCACACCAATATCACCACAATCACTCCATACCACACCAATATCACCACAATCACTTCATACCACACCAATATCACCACAATCACTCCGTACCACACCATCACCACAATCACTCCATACCACACCAATATCACCACAATCACTCCAAACCACACCAATATCACCACAATCACTCCATACCACACCAATATCACCACAATCACTCCATACCACACCAATATCACCACAATCACTCCATACCACGCCAATGTGACCACGAGCACTCCAGACCACGCCAAGATCACCACAATCACTCCAGAGCCACACCAATATTCCCACAATCACTCCATACCATACCAATATCACCACAAATCACTCCATACCACACCAATATTATCACAATCACTCCATACCACACCAATATTATCACAATCACTCCATACCACACCAATATCATCACAATCACTCCATACCACACCAATATCACCACAATCACTCCATACCACACCACAATCACTCCAAACCACACCACAATCACTCCATACCACACCAATATCACCACAATCACTCCATACCACACCAATATCACCACAATCACTCCATAACCACACCAATATCACCACAATCACTCCATACCACACCAATATCACCACAATCACTCCATACCACCACAATCACTCCATACCACACCAATATCACCACAATCACTCCATAACCACACCAATATCACCACAATCACTCCATACCACACCAATATCACCACAATCACTCCATACCACCACAATCACTCCATACCATACCAATATCACCACAATCACTCCATATCCACACCAATATCAGCACAATCACTCCATACCACACCAATATTATCACAATCACTCCATACCACACCAATATTATCACAATCACTCCATACCACACCAATATTATCACAATCACTCCATACCACACCAATATCACCACAATCACTCCAAACCACACCAATATTACCACAATCACTCCATACCACACCACAATCACTCCATCCCACAGCACAATCACTCCATACCACACCAATATCACCACAAGCACTCCATACCACACCAATATCACCACAATCACTCCATAACCACACCAATAATACCACAATCAATCCATACCACACCAATATCAACACAATCACTTCATACCACACCAATATTATCACAATCACTCCATACCACACCAATATTATCACAATCACTCCAAACCACACCAATATTACCACAATCACTCCATACCACACCAATATCACCACAATCACTGCAAACCACACCACAATCACTCCATACCACACCAATATCACCACAATCACTCCATACCACACCAATATCACCACAATCACTCCATACCACACCAATATCACCACAATCACTCCATAACCACACCAATATCACCACAATCAATCCATACCACACCAATATCACCACAATCACTCCATACCACACCAATATCACCACAATCACTCCATCACCACACCAATATTATCACAATCACTCCATACCACACCAATATTATCACAATCACTCCAAACCACACCAATATTATCACAATCACTCCAAACCACACCAATATCACCACAAATCACTCCAAACCACACCAATATTACCACAATCACTCCATACCACACCAATATCACCACAATCACTCCAAACCACACCAATATCACCACAATCACTCCATACCACACCAATATCACCACAATCACTCCATACCACACCAATATCACCACAATCACTCCATACCACACCAATATCACCACAATCACTCCATAACCACACCAATATTCCCACAATCACTCCATACCACACCAATATCACCACAATCACTCCATACCACATCAATATCACCACAAATCACTCAAAACCACACCAATATTACCACAATCACTCCATACCACACCAATATCACCACAATCACTCAAAACCACACCAATATCACCACAATCACTCAAAACCACACCAATATCACCACAATCACTCCATACCACACCAATATCACCACAATCACTCCATACCACACCAATATTACCACAATCACTTCATAACCACACCAATATCACCACAATCACTCCATACCACACCAATATTACCACAATCACTTCATAACCACACCAATATTACCACAATCACTCCATACCACACCAATATCACCACAATCACTCCATACCACACCACAATCACTCCATACCACACCAATATCACCACAATCACTCCATACCACACCAATATCACCACAATCACTCCATACCACACCAATATTACCACAATCACTCCATACCACACCAATATCACCACAATCACTCCATACCACACCAATAACACCACAATCACTCCATACCACACCAATATCACCACAATCACTCCATACCACACCAATATCATCACAATCACTCCATACCACCACAATCACTCCATACCATACCAATATCACCACAATCACTCCATAACCACACCAATATCACCACAATCACTCCATACCACACCAATATTATCACAATCACTCCATACCACACCAATATTATCACAATCACTCCATACCACACCAATATTATCACAATCACTCCATACCACACCAATATCACCACAATCACTCCAAACCACACCAATATTACCACAATCACTCCATACCACACCACAATCACTCCAAACCACACCACAATCACTCCATACCACACCAATATCACCACAATCACTCCATACCACACCAATATCACCACAATCACTCCATAAGCACACCAATATTACCACAACCAATCCATACCACACCAATATCAGCACAATCACTCCATACCACACCAATATTATCACAATCACTCCATACCACACCAATATTATCACAATCACTCCAAACCACACCAATATTACCACAATCACTCCATACCACACCAATATCACCACAATCACTCCAAACCACACCACAATCACTCCATACCACACCAATATCACCACAATCACTCCATACCACACCAATATCACCACAATCACTCCATACCACACCAATATCACCACAATCACTCCATAACCACACCAATATCACCACAATCAATCCATACCACACCAATATCACCACAATCACTCCATACCACACCAATATCACCACAATCACTCCATCACCACACCAATATTATCACAATCACTCCATACCACACCAATATTATCACAATCACTCCAAACCACACCAATATTATCACAATCACTCCAAACCACACCAATATCACCACAAATCACTCCAAACCACACCAATATTACCACAATCACTCCATACCACACCAATATCACCACAATCACTCCAAACCACACCAATATCACCACAATCACGCCAAACCACACCAATATCACCACAATCACTCCATACCACACCAATATCACCACAATCACTCCATACCACACCAATATCACCACAATCACTCCATAACCACACCAATATTCCCACAATCACTCCATACCACACCAATATCACCACAATCACTCCATACCACATCAATATCACCACAAATCACTCAAAACCACACCAATATTACCACAATCACTCCATACCACACCAATATCACCACAATCACTCAAAACCACACCAATATCACCACAATCACTCAAAACCACACCAATATCACCACAATCACTCCATACCACACCAATATCACCACAATCACTCCATACCACACCAATATTACCACAATCACTTCATAACCACACCAATATCACCACAATCACTCCATACCACACCAATATTACCACAATCACTTCATAACCACACCAATATTACCACAATCACTCCATACCACACCAATATCACCACAATCACTCCATACCACACCACAATCACTCCATACCACACCAATATCACCACAATCACTCCATACCACACCAATATCACCACAATCACTCCATACCACACCAATATTACCACAATCACTCCATACCACACCAATATCACCACAATCACTCCATACCACACCAATATCACCACAATCACTCCATACCACACCAATATTACCACAATCACTTCATACCACACCAATATCACCACAATCACTCCATACCACACCATCACCACAATCACTCCATACCACACCAATATCACCACAAATCACTCCATAACCACACCAATATTATTACAAATCACTCCATAACCACAGTCCGGTGTGTACCCCGGTCAGAATAGGTACACCGTATCCCTGCGTGTCGTAAGAGGCGACTAAAAGGGTTGGCGTCAGGAAGGGCATCCAGCCATAAAAACATCGCCTCAAAAGGAAACCATGATGAGTACAACTGATGGGCATGGTACAGCCCAAAGTACCCCGTGGGGGTCCTCACCCCCTCTCGTTAAAACTCAAGGTGGGGAACCCGATCGAAGCAAGGGAGGAAATTTTTCCATTTATGATGACCAATCGTCTGATGCCCCACGTGGAGATCGGTTTCTGAGGTTTGGTACATGGAATGTAGGGACAATGACAGGGAGATCTGGAGAAGTGGTTGAAACATTGGTCAGAAGAAGAGTGGACATATGTTGTGTGCAGGAGACACGGTGGAAGGGAAGTGGTGTGAGAATGGTGAAGGGAAGGCAGGGGCAGAAGTACAAGTTTATGTGGCAAGGGTGCCCAGAAGGCGTGCATGGTGTTGCTGTAATGTTTTCTGAGGAGTTTGAAGACAGTGTAGTGAGTGTGACTAGAGTGAGTGAAAGGTTGATAATGGTGAGAATTGTGATCGGAAATCTCTTGGTGAACGTCATCTCGGGACATGCCCCGCAGGTCGGTCGAAGCGATGAAGAGAAGAACATGTTCTGGTGTGCGATGGAGAAGTTGATGGAAAATGTGAAAGATGAGGAAGTTGTTATGGTTGGAGGAGACTTGAATGGACATGTGGGAAGGAGTCCAGACGGTTTTGAGGGAGTCCATGGGGGTTATGGATACGGTGTGAGAAATGGAGAAGGTGAAAGGATCTTGGAGTTTGCTGATGGAGCTGATTTGTTGCTCTGTAATACTCAATTCCAGAAAGCGAATAATAAGCTTATTACATACACGTCAGGTGGGTCGACGACAACCATTGACTACCTGATGGTGCGTCGGCGAGATAGGGGAAACCTCCGGGACACAAAGGTGATCCCAGGGGAGGAGACTGTTTCGCAGCACCACCTGGTTGTCTGCGATATAAGGGTGAAAGGTGCGCGGAGAATTCGGCGGGTGAAGTACCAACCGAGGATGAAGGTGTGGAGGTTGAAAGAGGCGACAGTGAAGGAAGCATTAAGAGAGAGGCTGAGTATGGTTGAAGATGATGTGGTTGAGCTTGAAAGTGGTTGGATGTCAATGAAAGATAGTCTATTGGGAGCCGTTGGTGAGGTATGTGGATGGACAAAAGGACCACTGAGGCACTCGGAAACATGGTGGTGGGATGATGAAGTTGGAAAGACGATTGAAGAGAAGAGGAAGAAGTTCAAGGAATGGCAAAAGGCAAAGGATACGGTGGAAGAAGAGGCTGCACATGAAAGTTATAAGGAAGCCAAGAAGGCTGCAAAGAAAGAGGTTGCAAAGGCGCAGGAGGCCCATAGGAAAATGTTTGGAGAACGCTTGGATTCGGAGGAGGGTAAGAGAGCGGTATTCAGGATCGCAAAGCAGATAGCGAGAGAGAGATTTGATGTGACGGGGGTGAGTTGCTTGAAGGATGAAGTGGGACAAATCGTTGTGGACTCAGATGGAATTAAAGGAAGATGGAAGAGATATATGGAAAGGCTGTTGAATGTAGAAAATGAATGGGATAGAAACATCGAGAGTAACCCAGTTTTAGGACCAGCAGAGAAGATAACTGAGAAGGAAGTTGAGGAAGCTATAAGAGCAATGAAGAGTAGAAAAGCAGGAGGGCCGACGGGAGTGGTGGGAGATATGTTGAAGGCAGCGGGAAGTTGGGGTGTGAAGAGAATGACAGAGATCTGTAATCTGGTGGTGAAAGAAGGCCGCATTCCAGTGGATTGGGAACTGAGTACCCTCGTCCCCCTGTACAAGGGGAAAGGTGACCCTCTGGACTGTGGCTCCTATAGAGCAATAAAGTTATTGGAGCATGGAATGAAGGTAATGGAAAGGGTGTTGGAGAAGAGGATAAGGAAGAAGGTAAAGATTGACGAAATGCAGTTTGGATTTATGCCACGAAGAGGAACGACAGATGCAATTTTTATTGTAAGGCAGTTGCAGGAGAAGTACATGGAGAAGAGGAAGAAGTTGTTTTTTGGGTTTGTTGATCTGGAGAAAGCATTTGATAGGGTTCCACGTGAAGTTATGACATGGGCATTGAGGAAGTTAGGAGTGGAGGAATGGTTGATCAGAGTAGTGATGGCCCTGTACGAGAGAGCACGCACAGCTGTAAGGACGAAGGACGGGAACAGTGGTGAGTTTGAGGTGAGGGTAGGAGTGCACCAGGGGTCGGTACTAAGTCCACTTCTATTTGTAGTTGTGATGGAGGTGCTGGCTCGGAGGGTAAAGGAGGGTTTACCGTGGGAGCTGCTGTATGCAGATGATCTGGTGTTGATTGCAGAGAGTATGGATGGACTGAAGGAGAAGATGAACAAGTGGAAGGAATGTATGGAGGCAAAAGGTTTGAAGGTGAATATCGGAAAGACGAAGGTGATGGCAGAGTGGTAAAGCATGTGGTGAGGTGGAAAGGACTGGGAAGTGGCCGTGTGCTGTGTGCAGGAAGGGTGTCGGAGTGAACTCCATTCAGTGTACAATGTGTGCTGAATGGGTTCATCGAAAATGTAGTGGGGTGAGAGGGTCATTAACCAGTGTGGCAGCTACATTCAAGTGTAAGGTGTGCATCGAGGGAGCAGCAGATGAAGGAATTGTTGAGTTGGATCTTGGAGATGGTGTGAAGCTGGAAGGGGTGAAAACATTTTGCTATCTCGGAGACATGCTGAATGGAGAAGGTGGATCAGACTCTTCGACGGTTGCTAGAGTGAGATGTGCATGGAAGAAGTTTCGGGAACTGAGTGGCGTGCTGACGAAGAGGGGTGTGTCGTTGAAGCTGAAGGGAAAGGTGTATGCTACATGTGTGAGGAGTACGATGATTTATGGGAGTGAGACATGGGTACTGAACATGGAGCAGCAACAAAGGCTGGAAAGGGTGGAAATGCGAATGGTTCGGTGGATGTGTGGAGTATCGTTGAGAGAGAGGAAGACAAATGATGACCTGTGGAAGATGATGGGAATAGAGTCTGTGATGGAGGTTGTGAAGAGAAACAGGTTGAGATGGTTGGGTCATGTGTTGAGGAAGGATGAAAGTGACTGGGTGAGAGGAGTGTTGGAAATGAGTGTAGTCGGAAGTAGAGGACGGGGAAGACAGAGAAAAACTTGGCTAAATGTGGTGGAAGAGGAAATGTGGGCAAGGGGATTAAGAAGGGGAGATGCAGAAAACAGGGTAAAGTGGAGAAGATTGTCATGGGGCCCGCAAGGCTA
>NC_140978.1:44948118-44958118 GCF_056783735.1 Eptatretus burgeri | reverse complement strand
CTGTCCTACTCACCAAACTCTCTTCCCATGGTATTCAAGGCCATCTCCACTCATGGCTCGCAGACTTCCTCTCCTGTCGCAGTCAACGTGTGGCCCTAAATGGAGTTCTTTCATCCCCTCTTCCTGTGCAGGCTGGAGTTCCTCAAGGTAGCGTTCTGGGCCCTGTTCTTTTTCTGGTTTTCATCAATGATCTCTCGGACTCTCTGGAAAATCCTCTATTTCTCTTTGCCGACGACTCCACCCTCTGCCGTACCATCTGTCATCCCTCAGACCGGCAAGCAGCAGCTTCTTCGCTCACTGCAGATCTGGATAAAATCACAAACTGGTCCAACACGTGGAACATGTCTTTCAATCCAGACAAATCTCACACTCTCACTATGTCTCTTCGAAAGGACCGTTTACAAAACCCCCCTTCCACTTTCTCAACAATCCTCTGGAAGAAGTCTTTTCTTTCAAGCTTCTAGGTCTCACTATCTGCCATGACCTTTCCTGGGAAAGTCACATTTCCAACCTCGCCTCAAAAGCCAGTCGCCGACTGGGAATCCTCCGTCGTGCTAAGTCCTTCCGCGGCCCTCGAGCTCCTGACCACTTACAAAGCTTTTATCCGTAGCCTGATGGAGTACTGCTCTCCCCTCTGGGCTGGTGCTCCTGCCTCCCACCTTTCTCGGCTTCACGCTGTCGAAACCAGGGCATTTAAGATCATCGGCATCTCCCGCAATGAAGCTGAGTCTTTGGGCCTCTCACTCAATCACCGCAGGTTGGTCGGTGGTCTTTTTGTCTTCTACCGACTCCTCTCCAGCCTTGCCCCCCCTGCTCTCTCTGCGATTTGTCCCCACCACATTTCCACAGGGCGCTCAAGGTCCGCCAACAACCCCCTTCTGGTAAAACTACCAAAATCACGAATCACTGCTCATCTTCACTCTTTCATTCCTCTTTTTTCCCGCCTTTGGAATAAACTTCCTCACTCTATTATTTCCCATTCTTCCCTCCAGGCTTTCAAAACAGCCGTTCACCACCACCTCTTATCTTCCCCCATCCAAATCCTCGATCTTTTCTACCCCCGATAATCCACTCAAGCCCACTTCCTTCATTTCTCCTACTTTCCTTCCTGAAAGTTCCTGAAATGTCCATCTTCTCTTCGCCATGTTCCCCGTCCCATCCCCATCCCTCTCCCTTCCACAGTTCACCTAATGTGTCTGTTCCCCACTGTTTTGTCCCTTCCACTCCCGCCCCTCTTGTCTCATGCCTCCTTGCTGTGAGTTGTGTGTTAGCTCTCATACGAGCCTCGACCAAGGTATACAAAAAAAAAAAAAAAAAAAAAAAAAAATACTTACGACTCCATTACTACTCCTCACAATCACGAAACTCGATTACTACTACTCACCAATCACTGTACTCAATTACAACTACTCTCCACTCCATTACTACTACTCACCAATCAAGATACTCGATTACAACTACTCTCCACTCCATTACTACTCCTCACAATCACTATACTCGATTACTACTACTCACCAATCACGATACTCGATTACAACTACTCTCCACTCCATTACTACTACTCACCAATCACTATACTCGACAACTACTCACAACCCTATTACTACTACTCACTACTACACTAAACTTCTGAGCTCAATGGTGAACTCATAAATGCAAACCATCAGTTCTTCTCAACTGCTCATGTCTGAGTGAGAGCCCTTTACTTGTGGACCTGTGTTCAAGAGCAGGTCCAGATTGGACGTCAGAGAAATATTTAATCAAATAACTATCAATGATTGCAACAGTGTCCCTGGTGACGGAGACTATCAACGATTGCAAGTCTCCCTGGTGACGTGGTTGAGGCACTCACACACAATCATATTCAAGTCACACTTGACAGACATTGGAAAATTTGATGTTCTTGAAAACATGTCGAACGCACGCACAAAAATAAAAAAAATTAATGTGTTAACGAGTACTCCAGCAACTGGAGAAGACCACAAATACTATAGGGTTGAATCCTATTACTGTGTGTCCTGACTGATGCTGATCATGAACAGCAACAACCTGTGTACATTGTCCAGCCGGAGTCCGCACGTCTGTGGCTTGTAGGACTGCGAGCAATCCCAATTGTTGTTTTTAATGACTTTCTACGAACTTCATCCGTTTATTTAATGTTTCATTTCCATTTCTTCTCCTTTGCTTGGATCAGGATCATGATGCAACGCAAGGCTGCGGGGTGGCATCGTCGGTTGAGGGCACGGGTGTGCCGCTGATGCCCCCTGTAGGTTATGGCAGGAATTTGTAATTTGTTCAGGGTGCCGGCAATGGCTTGCCGAATCTTCAGGAAGGACACCGTGGGACCTTTTTACGTCCACCGACTAATGACTGTTTATACAGTAGCTGGGTCAGAATTCAAACCCACGCGAGACGACTTGGAGGCGAATGTGCGTCCCTCTCGGCCATCGTTGTCAACCCTGATAATGGGCTGACGGTATTTTGTTTCCTCATTCATTAAGTGAACCCCTTTACCCGCAATACCATTGTCCTTCAAACGGCTCCTGGAAGTCCTCCGATTGCTCGGCACAGCGATCGAGATGAATGAGCGTGGTTGTGTGCTGTGGTTTCCCAGCAATTTTGTTGATGATGTTGGAAGTGCAGAGTACAGTAAATAAATATAATTCCATGACAATGTTGTGAAAAAGCAAATATTATATTCACAAAAAAAAAAAAAAAAACCTGCAGAAGGTCCTACACAACGTGCTGTCAAGAAGGTCCTCCAGATCACCTTCAATGTGCATTGGTTTGTTTCCGGTGAGAAAACTCAACAGAAACATCTGATGCTTCGATTCGCAAGGTGAGTGTAGGTCCCTTTGCTGTGCATTTGCTCACATTCATGGAAATACAGCCAGGGAGAGCCATCGAGGGTCGAGATGGACAGGACACCGGGCTTAACATCTCCACAAAAGACGGTACACACATTGGTGTCTCACCGTGCATGAGAAACACCAGGACGGCGATTTGCGGCTGAGCCAGGATTTAAACCCAGGCGAGACAGCTCAGACGAGAGGATGCAGATGTCTCAACGATCCTACCAGCTCGAAGACATTCAAAACTGGTGGCAATTTATCACGAGGGACGAGTAACCAGACGTTGGCCTCATGATAACAACAATGCCTGGAGAGAAACACATCCTTTATTTCACATCTATAATTAAATTATGAAATACAAAAATGGGGAGGGGGGAAAAAGTAATTTCTTTATAAAACCAATAATGACGCGACAAATACCAAACCAAATCACAAAGTGAAAAACAAGTGAATTGCAAGACAAAAAATGATCCACAACCTCCTTGTGTCTCGAGTTCGATCTTCGATCTTCAACGAGCTGTTAAAATCATCCAATGACTTCGACAACAAAAATTATTCACCAAGCATCAGAGTTACACTTGCAGTTGGTTCAGAACTGAGAAGATGGGCACACGCTTTGAAACTTGAGCCATCGCATGGGTTGGGATGAAAATGACGACAGATGCGATTAAGAGGCAAGACCTTCCGGAGCCTGAATCTCAACAAGAAGCCGCCTGGTTTCTCGCGCCCGGCTTTGGGACCGGCCCACCAGGCCCTGAAGCTGCTCCGGCGAGATAGTGCTTCCACCTATGGAGATAAGATTTGAGAGCTTTTTCACAAATAAGTTGGCTGCACACCCGTTCAGCTTGGTTGCTCCTTGATTGGTTGAATAAGTCGTGTGGTGGGAGGATGGTGACATTTCAGTGATGGAATTAAACGCTCAGTGTTGGTTGGGTGGTTTTGGGGCATCAAATAAAACACGCGGTCAAACGATACAGGAAAATGAAGAGAAAAGAGCATTGTACGAGTACACACAGTCAGTGCCTTTAATATACAGTACTACCGGCTCCGGGTTGCTCCACGTGCTGCTGGCTCATGAGTTCCTCCCTCCAGCTCAACAAAGCTAAGTTTCCAAGACCAGAAATGTGTTTTATTGTTTTACTCGTCCCCGACCACTTTCATGGTTTTGAAATAGGTTTGCTCTCCGTTCATCCATCTGTCCGTCCGTCCCACCTGGGGGGTTTTTTTTCCCCCCACACCGTTAAACATATTCAACTGAAACTTGGTACACATCATTATTATGATAAGTTACAGAACAAGTTCGAGTTTCAGGGCGTTTTGTCAAGTTTTCAGAGTTATTCCCTTTTTAAGCTGAGAAAATATCACGTCGGTAAGGGACGCGCGTGTCGCAAAGCAATTCTCGCTCTCGTTTTCATTCTTGTGTTCCTGGGAATGTTTTCGGACAATTTTCCGTGCAAACCGTGCCCTTTTGTGTTGGATTGTCGAACTCGTGTCCTCGGTAAAGTCTGGCCTACTCGTCTCGGGCTGGGCTAGTCGGTTTGCTGCTTCTGGCTGACTTTTGACTGCAGTGCTTCGTTTTTGCTCCTTTTCTCCCAAGTATTGTTGTATCTGATCTCTCGACTGAATCCTTATCCCCTCCTCACCAAAAAAAAAACAAAAACAAAACAACAACAACAATCCGAACTCTATCTGCCATGCACAGTTACTCCTTCATTCTCTATCCCTTCTCCTTTTAAATATCCCTTCTCCTTTCCTCCCACAACATGTCAACTGACACCCTAGTGCGTCTCTCCTCCCTGGCTATGGTCTCACCTGGTGTGACCAACCTGAATCCTGCCCTGACGGTGGAGTTGCGCCGCACATCAGGAATTGCACTTCTCTCACTGTGTACTGTTCTTACACCTCCCTCACCTCAGGAGTACCTTTGGCCATGACTTCCCCTCCGCTCTCACCTCATGTTTGTCAGTGTGTTGTGCCGTCCTCCCAACAGTGATGACTCCATCTGCATCTCTCTCACAGACAACATGGACCAACCTTTAATCACTCGTCCCAACTCTCACTTCCTCGTACGTGGTGGTTTCAATTGTCACAATGCCAATTGGCCGAGTGTTGGTTCCTCTCTCACCAGCCATGACACTTCAGCAAAGGACGTCTGCGACTCCATGGGACCGACTCGATCTGTGAACTTCCTAATCTGGATTTCTGTCAGTGGCAAATCCCCCCTTCTGGACTTGGGGATGACCAACTTCACCGCCATTGTCTTGTGCTCTTCATCTGCTCCAATTGTTTCATCTGATCAGGAAAACTGGCAGGGGCTTGCAAGCAGCCATCACACATCAGGACTCTCCTATATCTACTGGCCCTGATAGTAACTCAGCCTTGTAACCCTTCTTTCCTCCCATGGTACACTGAAACCTGTGGTGAGGCAGTTGCATTGAAACAACTTGCATTCTCCTCCTGGAAGGCAAATCCAACTGAAGGCAATCTCTCAGATAATTCCAAAAAGTGGCACAACAGCAGACTCCGTTCGTGAGAAGGCCGAATGTCTCAATTCTGTGTTTGCTTGCAAATGTTGTGTCCCCAACCAATCGCACTCTGAAATCATCCTACCCGGTTGCACGCTGCAACTGCTCCTGGTCTGTCCTTTGCACCTGAGAATATGGAGAAGTTGCACCTCAGATTCTGAAATTGGACCGGACAGCATCAGCTTGCTCGTCCTAAAAAACCTACTCTGCTGCTCTTGCACATCCTCTCTCTGCCATTTTCATGCTATTATTTACTCTAGGTCATCTGTCATCTGCTTGGAAATCCCCCCAACATCACTGCATTACATAAACATGGGACTAAAACTGATCCCCTCAACTACAGACCTATCAGCTTACTTCCAAACATCAGCAAGGCCATGTAGTCCATTGATGCAATTGACATGAAATAATTCCGTTTCTTCCATCTCACCTCATCTCAGATCATCAATTCGGATTCAGACCACTCCACCTTGGACATGATGCTACGATGCTCCCAACAATGGATAGAGGCCCTCAATGTCAGACATGAAATCAGGGCCATCTCTCCAGACAAATCTCGAGCTTTTGATACAGTATGGCATCCTGCCTTTCCCTCCAAACTCTCTGCCGATGGCATACAGGCACCTCCACACATGGGCTTACTGATGTCTACTCTCGTATCCAATGTGTGCCGCTCGACAGAATCTTTTCACCTCCTCCCCCGTCAACGCAGGAGTACCCCAAAGCATTGTTGTGGGCCCAGTCCTATTCCTCATCTTCATTAACAATCTCGATGACTGGAAAAATCCTTTTTATCTACTTGCTGACGACTCTACCCTCCACTGTGACATCCCCCATCTTTCAGACAGACAGGCTGCAGCCTCCTCCCTCTCTTCAGACCTTGACAAAAATCACAAGCTGGTCAAACACTGAGAATATGTTTTCCAATTCTGACAAATCTCACAACCTTACCATCTCCATCTGAGAGGAGAGTCTGGCAAACTCTCATAAATATATACAGTATATACTTTCCGAAGAATACTCTGAAGCCATTCAAACTCCTTGTTCTCACCATCAGCCATGATCTTTCTTGGGCAAACCACATTTCAAAATTGCCCTCCAAAGGCAGCCGCCGACTGGGCAGCCTCCGTCGTCCAAAATCCTTCCTCAGCATACCCGAACCTCCATCCGCCGACAAGACCTTCATCCACAGCTTGATGGCGTACTGCTCTCCCCTCTGGGCTGGTTCAGCTTGACGCTGTGGAAGGCAAGGCCTTCTGGATCATTTAAATCTCCTGCGATGGAGCTGAGCCGACGAGCCCATCACTTTGCCATCACAGACAGGTTGGTGGTCTTTGTCTTTTACCACCTTATTTCTGGTTCTGCACCCTCTGCCCTCTTCATGCTTTGCCACCTCCAGGTTTCCGTAGAGCACACAGGGTCCACCACCAACCTATTTCTGGTGAAACTCCCAAAATCCAGCATCACTGCTCAACCTCCACTCATTTGTTCCTTTTCTTTCCCACCTGTGGAACCAACTTCCACATAGTCTTCAATTTTATTCATCCCTCCAGGTCTTCAAGACAGTTGTTCAGCACCATCTCAAATCATCCCCAATCCAAAACCATGATCTTTTTTGCCCATGTTAAACCACCTCCCCGCTCCAACCAATTTTGCTTCTGTATCCATCATTTCCACCCCCTGCATTCTCCCCTTCATCCTTTCCCACATCCCTTGTTTGTGTCTGTCTATTCTGTCCCTCGGCCCTGCTTTTGGCATTTCCACCCTCTTTTTCTGCTGTTCCTTTTGTGCTGTTGCGTCCTGAACCGTTCTGTGTTCTAGCTCTTCCACGAGTCTTGCCCGTGCACAAAAAGAGTAGAAAAAATAAAATAAAATAAAGAGCAAAACTGGAATGGCACTCGGTAGAGCACGTACCTCCGCCAAGCTGATTAGTTAACGTTTTGTATCCCACCGATAGGCTGGATCTGGATTCGGACCCGACCTAAAATTTAAATCGGCTTGTTCTCGTCACTGAACCAACTCATCCGACCAAGTTTCATCCAAATCCATCAGATATCGTGCTACGTAATCGTTTTAGCACCGTCACTCAATGGTGAAGGATCACAAAAAATTCTCAGACCCAGATCCGGATCTTCACTAAAATGTAACGATTTCATCCGTGTCACATACCCAAGCTCTCGAACAAATTTCGTCTGAATCTGTCCATAACGTTTTTGAGATATCACGCTTTACATCGTTTTTGGGCCGAATCACTTGATGGTGAATCATCACTTTAAGATTTACAAAAATAGCCGGATCCAGATCTTCACCAAAATCTCATCAACCAGTCCTTGTTACACACACATCCTGTCCAAATCCGTCCACAACTTTGAAATATCCTGCTCACAGACAAACAGACAGAGATGAAAGCGCAACCTCCATTCACATTTAGCGATGGAGTTAATAAGGGTCTCTGCTGATTATTGAAGCAAAGTAGTAAAGGGGAAAGCAAAGTAATATTAAATGGGAAAGAACAGGTGAGAGTGAAAAAGACAGAGTATGAGAGGAGAATGGCAACAACTGTGAGAAAGTGAATACGTGTGTTGCTCGGAAGAAATTTCAACAACATACCTGGTTTGTAAACTGAGCAAAGCCTATCATCTTCATTAACAACCACCGTAATCACACCAGTAGCAAGGCCTTCTTCCTCTTCCGTCGGATCTGTGAGCAACACTGACCTGGGGGGAGACGGCATACACGATCCGGCAACAGGACGAAACACCGTGGAAATTGTCGTGGTAGCTCTCAAATGGTCCATCACTTAATGGAAAAGCACCATTTTACGTGCGTTTTATACCCATCAAATATGGCGAATGTGGTCGCAATCGGGAGGTGCTGGATATGTAAGGGAGTTCGCTCTGCGAGTGTGACCTTTGTCAAGCTGGTCTCCGGACAGATTTCCACACGTGGCAGTGTTGCTGCAAACAGAGATGAAAAACAAAAACAAAATCAAGTTAAACTCTCAAAACAAGTCACGACATAACAAACTGGAGAGTTCGGAGAACACGATACCCCGCACAGTGTTCAGGTGTGCGTTTTACATATATATATATATATATATATATATATACATATATATATATATATATACATATATACTGAACAAAAATATAAACGCACCAACCTAAATATCTAAGTCAAGATTGCCATTATGGGAAAATGGTCAAACCGATGATATGTTTGAGCAATGGTTCCTTTGTTTTGCTCAAGACAGATGTTCCCATTGAAATTGACCACTCTGAGTGTGTGGACTCACACGTTGAGTAATCCTTCCCATGAGCACCATGGGGCTTGACAGAGTGATGGTCAGTGAGCGTGACCAGGACACAAACACTCCCTATAGCTTGCCCTATTAAAGGCCTCCCAAAAATGTGGACTGGTGCCAAATGTCAACATGCCACAGATGTCACAAATCTTGAGGGAGCGCGCCATTGGCATGCTGAATGCTGGGACGTCAGTACGGGCCGTTGCAGCACATTTCAATGTCCACCACTCCACCATTAGCCGCCTGAGAACGCGCCTCAGAGAGACTGGAAGCACCGTGAACCGCCCACATGCCCGGCGACCACGTGTGACCACCGCCGGTCAGGATCGTCACATGAGGCTGCAACATCTCCGGGATCGACTCCGACCGGCCACGAGCATTGCCGATGAGACTGTCGGGCTGCATAACAGGCGCATTTCAGCCCAGACGGTGCGTAACCGCTTGAGGGAGGCCAACCTCCGAGCCCGCCGACCACACCGGGGACTCGACCTCACTGCGTCAGACCCGACTGAACTGGGCCAATGTTCACTTGCACTGGACCCTCGCATGATGGAGGAGAGTGCTGTTCACCGATGAGTCGCGGTTCCAGCTGTATCGGGCTGATGGCGGACTCCGCGTCTGGTGTCGGGCTGGGGAGCGCTACACTGACGCCAATGTCCTTCGTCGGGTGTCACACTGTGGTGCCAGTGTTATGATGTGGGCAGGCATATGCCATGGAAAGCGCACTCGGCTTCATTTCATTGAAGGCAACTTGAACGGGCAGCGGTACAGGGACGAGATACTCAGACCCATCGTCGTGCCGTTTGTGCGCCTTCACCATGTGACGTTTCAGCACGACAATGCTCGCCCCCATGTTGCCAGGATCTGCATGGACTTCCTCGGTGAGGAGGACATTGATGTCCTCGACTGGCCTCCATATTCTCCCGACATGTCGCCCTTCGAGCACCTTTGGGACGTTCTTGATCGACGCGTACGACAACGTTACGCAGTCCCAGAGAACGTCCGCCAGCTCCGTGTGGCTCTCCAGGAGGAATGGGAAAACATCCCTCAGGCCACCATCGATAATCTGGTGATGTCCATGCGCCGGAGATGCACCGCTCTGCGCGACGCCAACGGTGGACACACCCGCTACTGACTGTGTGAACTCTGACAGTGACACCTCGGTTGTGTCGGCTGTTGTAGCGCAAAGACTGTCGCCAGAATTCTCAAGGAACTCTTTGAAATTTAATGCTCAATTGTCATGGATTCTATAACCAAATTGTTGTGAAGATTTAGTATTAATGAGTTCGAGGTAAAATAGTAACAATCGCTTGGTGCGT
>NC_140978.1:44783118-44943118 GCF_056783735.1 Eptatretus burgeri | reverse complement strand
ACACTTCGATTTCTAGTGCGGTTATAATATAATATAATTAAAAGGCTGCCATTCAACGATTTAAATCATAACCGTCATACCGAAGAAAAAAAAAAACAGGGAGTCTGGAACACTGATGCTAACCATTACCTTGACGCGTTTCGACTTACGAGTAACGTACAAGTAATGTACGTCGACGTGTGTCAACGATCACATAGCGTGCCTACAACTTATGCCAGCGTATGCGAAATGTGTGTCATACGTCGAGTACGTCGAGAAATTTTCAACATGCTGAAAATTTCTCGACGTACAATGACGTATGCCAGCGTGCTCTTAACGTATACAAAACTTACCCATAACATATTTGACGTGTGCCAGCTTGGTTCGGCAAATTTTTCATACGCCGGCATACGCTGGCTAAAACGTCAAGGTGTGACAGCGGCCTCACACTTCGATGTCTAGTGCGGTTATGATTTGAATCGTCGAGCTGCAGCCTATTAATAGCCTACGCCACATGATCGTCGGCGATACACTGCCGCGCTATGCATAAGTTCGACTATCGTTGGGAATAGGTTGTGAATGCCAACAACACGTTCAGCATTCGTTGGTATAAGTTATCTATATGTGATTTAAACGTTCTGTGTACGTTACTAATACGTTATGCATACGAACAACACGTTATTATACGCCCAAAACTTAAAGAAAACATCAATAGTTCAGCGTACGCCAGCGTTTTACATACATTTTGATACGTTGCCATATACTGGCTAAAACGTCAAGGTGTGACTGAGGCTTGAGAACATAAAATAAAGTATTATTTTCCTGCATTTAGAACATAAAATAAAGGATTATTTTCCTGCATTAAGAACATAAAATAAAGTATTATTTTCTTGCATTAAGAACATAAAATAAAGTATTATTTTCCTGCATTACGAACATAAAATAAAGGATTATTTTCCTGCATTAAGAACATAAAATAAAGTATTATTCTCCTGCATTAAGAACATCAAATAAAGGATTATTCTCCTGCATTAAGAACATAAAATAAAGGATTATAAGCAGTCTTATGCACCAACCACCCTTACACACTGTAGTAGGACAACGTGAAACACAATTTATAAGATCGAGGCTTTATTGATCACTAAACACATCATTGTACATTGCAATGATGGCAACTTATTTTTCACTCCGATACGCATGCCACAATCTCTTATGCTTTTCTTGATATATAGCATGGTTCCTGGAAGTATTATGAAGGGATTTTGTGCTCTACAGTTTTCAAGTATATAATTAAATTTAAATAAAGGTTTAGAGGTTTAAAGGCGTATAAATAAAAAAAATTACAGGTTTAACCGCCATTTACCCAATGTCAACATATATATATATATATATATATATATATATATATATATATATATATATATATATATATATATATATATATATATATATATATATACATATACATATACATATACATATACATATACATATACATATACATATACATATATATATACATATATATATATATATATATATATATATATATATATATATATATATATATATATATACATATACATATATATACATACATATATACATATACATACATACATATATACATATACATACATACATATATACATATACATACATATACATATATATATATATATATATACCTATATATATATATATACACACATATACATATATACATATATATATATATATATATATATATACATACATATATATATATATATATATATATATATATATATATATATATATACATATATATATATATATATATATATATATATATACATACTTATACATATACATATATTGTTACGGTTGTGGAAATTCACAGAACACCGTTCAGGCTTCCCAGAGATCAGTTATGTCGATAAGTGTGTGTTCAGATTAGATTACCCCACCGATGTCGAAAGGGTATTATTCGTGTAACTGGGCTGTGATCTTTGAGTCAGCCATTATTCTTTTGCTATCTTTATTTTGGAACAACCACTACTTCAACAACCACAACCACTACTTCAACAACCACAACCACTACCGCATCTCAACAACCACGCCATCCCCACCATAGAGCAACCACAACATTGCCTCACCTTCATCTCCACAAACGCCGCCATCTTTTCTCCAGCCACGGTGAATCCCATGGACGAGCGGCATCTCCGCCGACAGACGCAGGAGCCGATGATTTATACAACGTCCGCTTTCCACGGCTGATGATTTCTACCACGTCCGCTCTCTCCGCGTTTCGCGACGAGATCGGATCAAAATGCCAAAAGGGGTGGAGCCCGCGGGGGGCGAAAGGTCGAAGGTGAGGGATCAAACTCACCTCCCCGGACCCCATAAAAAGGTGCGCTGGAATGCCAAGTGAGTCAGTTGAGTTCTTGCCTGGAGAGTTTGCCAGGAGTTGTGCCTGGAGTCTTATTGAGTTCTTGCCTGGAGTCTTGTTGAGTTCTTCTTGCCTGGAGAGTTTGCCAGGAGTTCTTGCCGAGTTTCAGTTCTTCTTGCCTGGAGAGTTTGCCAGGAGTTCTTGCCGAGTTTCAGTTCTTCTTGCCTGGAGAGGCTGCCTGGAGTTTTGCCTGGAGTCGGTCTGGGTTCCCCAAGCAGTGAGTTCTTGCCTGGAGAGGTTGCCTGGAGTTTTTCCAAGCAGCGAGTCGAGCTGCAGTCTCTATTGGAGTCGCGGTGCAGTCGGGAGAACACCAGAAGGTTCGAATCCAGTGGAGGGCAGTCAGAGCGCAGCAAAGCCGGCAGTACGGTGCCGAACCGTGGGGCAGTGGGGAAAGCCAGATAGAGGTTGCCAGACAGCGAGTCACCACGAGGGTGGCAGGTAACCAGCACAGTCTCGTGGAGCTCTCGCGGTCTCCACAGCTCCGTGAACTATTAAAGGCCCATGAGGTCCAGTTCTGCCCTTTTCTTTCCTGGGGTTTTTCTTTGTATGAATGTCGTGGCGCCTTGTCCGTCAAGTAATAAACTGTTAAGTGAATGTGTACATAATAATATAACGGTTGTAGTTCTTTGTCTTGCTCGTTCCTACATTGCATAATTGACTACATGATTGCATACGTGTTTGATTGCATATGTGTATGACTGCTTACGTGTGTACAAATAAATGTCATTGTGTGAATGTTCACCTGTTCGTTGTGTCCTTTCCCTCAATTGAGCTGCTGTATTGCGTTCGGGATATTAGCTGGCTTTTAAATAGCCGATAAAGTAATCGGATCCGGCAGGGCTTGGTGATTTCCACCGCTCGGCAAATCGCAAATGGAGCGAGCTGCTTAAGCGGCTCGTTTCCAAGCAGGTCCCGTTGAGGTGTAAATCCCCGGCATTTCTCTCTGCGCGCATACTGAGGTAAATCAACAATTCGGTGATCGGACCCTGTCGCGCGTGGACAGAATAGTTGGCTGATTTACGGTGCGATTAAAAACACACCCGTAGCTGGATTTCGGCGTTCATCCGAAAGCTGCGACTCGGTTTGCCACGTCCGGTGGGCACGCGGCGGCGATTAGTTAAAAGCGTTCGCTCGCACGCTGGAGTGGTGAGAAACCACAACAAAAAAAAAAAAAATATATATATATATATATATATATATACATATATATATACATATACATACATATATATATATATATATATATATATATATATATATATATATACATATACATACATATATATCACCACATGTTACATTAGTTATTTGTCCCTGTTGTTTGTGTCCATTATTACATCCTTAAAAACAGTAACTTTCCTATTTGGAATGCTTTTCAATTGTTTGAGTGTCAGGCAGAGAGAAAAAACAATTTATTTCAGTCCTCTCTGTGCATGTGCGGTAAAATTTTGAATCAAGGTATGGTAGTAAAACAAAAGACTCGTCTTCATATTCATGTTTCAATTCGTGTTCAAAATATAACATTTGATTTAAATAAGTTGTTCCTCGATCATCAACCAAGACAGACAGATGAATGGATAGACATGAACAAATTACTTAATGTTACGATCATTCATACATACCACATAATTGGAAATGTTGGCAAAGTTCATTACTGTGGTAAAGGCAACTTAAAAGGCAAGTTCCGTATACCTCATTCATCGGCACTGCTGGATGCAGCATGGTCCTTAATGGCGAGTGATGGACCGGGTTCATCCGCTTGCCTCGGTGATACGATGATCACCCTCTGGGGACTCACAAAGCAGCTAGCCAGTCGGACATCACTTTGTGCGCACTCATCCACTTCGAGGCAACAAAGCCTGCTTCAAATATGAACACATCGGACTTTAACAAAAATTTGTGCCTTGCTGGGGTCTTATTAAGAACTGAGTACATGAGATAAGTTGCCAACTTGAAGGTCGTGAGTTAAATTCAAAACTACATTGAACCTGTCAAATGCAACTTTGGAGAGTTTTAAAAGCATTGAACCAGGCATGCAGTTGGACATCACTTTGTGCGCACGCTCGTGCAATTAACGGGGCAACAGAGCCTAATTTGAACATGAACACAACCAATTTTGATACCAAGTCGTATCCTAATGGAGTTTTATTTATTTATTTAATTGAGATACACAAGATAAATTGCCGACTTGAAAGTCATGAGTTTATTCTAAAAGCATTGAAACTTGTGGATACAACTGTCGGGAGTTCGAAAATCATGGAGTGTTTCTTTAAAAAACAACATTGTGATGGAATCTTATTAAATGGTATTAGCATTTGAAAAGTAGACAGTAGGAATTAATAAATTGCTCATAAAATTTCCTTCTGTTTTGTGCCGTACACTGGTTTCACCAGTTAAACAATAGATGAGACATATATTTGTCCGTCAAATTTTTCTACCGTCATGCAAGCCCTCCGGGTAACTGGGGCACTCTCTTCGGTGCACGGAGGCAGCAAGCACATAACACCTAACCACACTTTTTGCTTCGCGTACACGGGGTAATAAAAACAAGTTCACACTGAGCACCACTCGACACAAAGTCATGGGATACCATTTCATTCATAATGTATTGTCCTTTTAATATCTCATTGGGCCTCCTCACACCCAAATCACATCCTAGACCCTTAACTCTAAAAATCTTCCAGTTTTTGATAAAGTTAGTTGTAGGTGGGATTTTCATGCACAGTACATCCCCTGGACAATGTTGTGATCAATGGTAGTCTCTAATTGGCATTCCATCAAACACAAACTACTTTGAGGCCCCAGGATTCCTGTTATTTGTACCCTGCCACGCGTTGCCATGATATGACTGCATTGATGAAAAGCTTATACACAGTTTCTTTTGCCTGGTATTCCAAGAAAATTGTGGCTCAACGAACCTTACTGGTGCTTGCCTGTCATGAGGAAATGATTTCCTGAACTCTCATCGCATGAAGGTTTAACGTGACGAGTCATGTCTGCGGCCATCCTAATTATGTATAGTCTGCTGATGAGATACATGATTATGCAAACCAGACAGCCGTGTGGGCAATTCTCACAAGAGGAAAGGGGTACCTCGTGACCTTTGGAGGGAGACATTTTAAATGGAGGAAAGGAACACAACTCAACAGCGTGTACAAAAGAAACTCATTCATTAATCACATTTACCACACCTGGCGCATAATCACCCTCCTGTCCCGATTCCCACTGACCGTTACGCAGCGCAGCGAGCAGAGCGATGGAACACGCGTCCAGCACGTTGCCATCATAGTCAAGGCACTCCAAGTCACAGTAGAGCACCCACACCAACTACCATGAGAACAGCTCTGCATCAACTGTTCTGGAGTATTTTTTTCATTTTTCTCAACAATCATTTTTTTTTAAGTTTTCAACAAATAAATTATCGACCAAACTCAAATGGAATGTTTCAAATGTTTAATACATTTGCTTATGATGAGGGTTGCTGCAGTTTTGGATTACCTTGCCTTTCTGGATGCACAGGTCTTCAAGGGAAACGAGCTCAGAACTGCAAACACACACGAATAACACGGGAATCTCTAAATCTCCATCTTTAAACACTCCGGAGAAGTCATCGTTCAGATTCAGTGGATGGTACGAAAGGCCGAGGCTTCACCTGGTTATAACGTCCGCAAGGAACTGCCCTGCGACTTGAGCCTGCTCACAAGGTGGGCCCGGACGGAACCGCGCTGAACATAATGGTGAGAGATCCACATTGGGAACTGCAGGAAGAGGGAATGAGGGGAGAACAAACATCACCATTTACAGAAGCTGTAAGACGACAGCTACACAAGCTCAGGGTTTGAATGGTAGGCGACACCTGCTGATAAAAACCCTCGTGGCAATGGCTGTAGCATGGTTGAATAGTAACAAACAGGACGGACACGGACACACACATGGCTGCTTGGCTGCATTATTTTGTGGGGGCGCAGGCTTGCTGCTGATGCAATGCCCCCGTTACCAGCACGTTGGTACTCATTTGCCGACCTCAAAAGGATGACAGGCTGAGCAACCTGACCTGATGTTAATTCAACGGACTGACAGGAGCTTGAACTCAAGACCTGAGAATCTTAAACCAAGCTTTCACTTTGAAAACTTACTGTTCCTTTCACTATTAGATTGATAACAGCAATTATAGCAATGCATCACATTTGATAAGTGTGTGTGTGTGTGTGTATGCATGCAAAGTTTCAGGCCACTAAGTTTCATGGTTTTGGAATTATGGACACACACACACACACACACACACACACACACACACACACACACACACACACACACACACACACACACACACACACACACACACACACACACACACACACACACACACACACACACATACACACACACACACACCAAGGCTTCACAGTGTCATCTCTTTTAAAGTCAGGCAAGTGCAATGTCGAAATGAAACCTACTACTACTACTACTACTACTACTACCAACACAGGAAAGTTATTAGTCAGACTTGAGGCCTGCCTCGGAAAAAAAAGAACAGAGCCATGAAATATCATGATATCCCCAAAGCAACCTCCCAAATGGATAAATCGTGTGAAAGGAGGAGGAAACGCAAAGTACAAATCCACTTAAACATCGACAGACACTCGGGGAGTAAAGTTTAATCATATGACACACTCGTTCACACCGACGCGTGTGACAAACAAAGTGCATCAGTGATAGTTTGTACCCCTTATTTATGTACAAGAGTGAGGTGGATGGAAGAAAAAGGTGGAACTGACAGTGGGGTCGTGGGTCAACAACTGTACACAATCAGCAAAAGAATGAACGAACAGGAAAAGAGGAAATGAGGGCAGACTCTCGGACTCTCTGGAAAATCCTCTATTTCTCTTTGCCGATGACTCCACCCTCTGCCGTACCATCTGTCATCCCTCAGACCGGCAAGCAGCAGCTTCTTCGCTCACTGCAGATCTGGATAAAATCACAAACTGGTCCAACACGTGGAACATGTCTTTCAATCCAGACAAATCTCACACTCTCACTATGTCTCTTCGAAAGGACCGTTTACAAAACCCCCCCATCCACTTTCTCAACAATCCTCTGGAAGAAGTCTTTTCTTTCAAGCTTCTGGGTCTCACTATCTGCTATGACCTTTCCTGGGAAAGTCACATTTCCAACCTTGCCTCAAAAGCCAGTCGCCGACTGGGAATCCTCCGTCGTGCAAAGTCCTTCCTCGGCCCTCTTGAGCTCCTGACCACTTACAAAGCTTTTGTCCGTAGCCTGATGGAGTACTGCTCTCCCCTCTGGGCTGGTGCTCCTGCCTCCCACCTTTCTCGACTTCACGCTGTCGAAACCAGGGCTTTTAAGATCATTGGCATCTCCCGCAATGAAGCTGAGTCTTTGGGCCTCTCACTCAATCACCGCAGGTTGGTCGGTGGTCTTTCTGTCTTCTACCGACTCCTCTCCAGCCTTGCGCCCCCTGCTCTCTCTGTGATTTGTCCCAACCACATTTCCACAGGGCGCTCAAGGTCCGCCAACAACCCCCTTCTGGTAAAACTACCAAAATCACGAATCACTGCTCATCTTCACTCTTTCATTCCTCTTTTTTCCGCCTTTGGAATAAACTTCCTCACTCTATTCTTTCCCATTCTTCCCTCCAGGCTTTCAAAACAGCTGTTCACCACCACCTCTTATCTTCCCCCATCCAAATCCTCGATCTTTTCTACCCCCGATAATCCACCCAAGCCCACTTCCTTCAATTCTCCTGCTTTCCTTCCTGAAAGTCCCTTTAATGTCCATCTTCCCCTCGCCATGTTCCCCGTCCCATCCCCATCCCTCTCCCTTCCACAGTTCACCTGTGTCTGTTCCCCAATGTTTTGTCCCTTCCACTCCCGCCGCCCCTCTTGTCTCATGCCTCCTTGCTGTGAGTTGTGTGTTCGCTCTCATATGAGCCTCGACCAAGGTATACAAAAAAAAAAAAAAAAAAAAAAAAAAAAATGAGGGCAGTGAACACTGAATCACCAAGGAAGAGGGTTGCGATAGGAAGGGTTAATGGGGGTAACAAACACAATGGTCAGAATGGGGGAGATGGTGCCATTAAACAGAGTTTTTTCTTTGTTCTGTTTTTAAAGTTCAACAAAGGGCCGGTCATTGCCTCCAGCTCGTGAATGTCCCAACCTGCGAGCTCGACTCACCAACATAGCCCTTTTCTGGACTCTCTGTAGTCGGTGCTGACAGCTCCTGCGAAACGGGAAATGTTAATAAAAAATAAATAAGTAAAGCAATTAAACACCATGTTGAAGAAGTGATATGGAGTGTGGGGGAGGGGGGGCAGTGTTACGTGTACATGTGTATTATAGTAACTGGCTTTCCTAAATTAGTAATAGGTATCCACAAACATCCAACAACTTTACTGAGAGGTCCAGTGAACACAAAGTTCAGGATAATATTTTAATATTCATCATCTCCTATGTCGTCTGTTGTGCCACACCTCTAACACGCGGCGTTCCTGCGTATGATGGAGATTAGAGATGATGCAAGCCTCATTTTCTCAAGCTTGAGCTGAGAAAAACGTTCAAACAAATGGAGCCCAAGCTAGTGTTTCTTCTCGGTAAATCGTTTCCCAGGAATTCCTGGAAAATTGTGGGAAACCGATTCAGGATTTGTGCCTTTTCCATGGTTTTTTTTTGGGGGGGTGGGGGGGTTGGACTCCAATCACCTCTAGTGGTAAGTGTAGACGTGCTTGTGCAGTGTGTTCTGTGCACTTCCTTTCCCAACACAAAGGAAACACTCATGAACTTGGACTTTATGGCCTTCAAAGAGCCATCCCACAACCGAGTTGACCAAGTAAGAGATGTGTGCAATGGTAAAAGATAGCTTCATACAAAGTTACATGATTGGATGGAAAATGTACCCCGGTGTTCCAAAACATTAGTGTCTCGCTCGACCGATTCACAAATACAAAACAAAAATGGTTTCAACAACATATTTACCGCAAAAACATCATGTTGATTGCGGTGATTTTGGAAAGCCACGAAGGTCAGGTGGTGGTTAAAGGGTAAAATGCATTCACTCACCCCTTTTACACCGCACACAACAGTTGTGTTCCCTATTTTCACCAACGCTGAACCATCCGCCGAGGTTATGGAGCCTGAGGAGGGATTGGGGTTCAAAGGATGAGGAATAATGGCTTTTCCATGGAGGTCTACGTCCTTAACGCAGTCAAGTGCGACAATAACCGCAGAATATGCAATTTTCTTCCTCTTATTCTTGTGTACTGCAAACACTTGCTGAAGTTCAAACCCGAATTAGATAGTAGAGCAATGGCACAGTGTGGTCAGGTGGGTTCGTTGAAACCAAATGTAACGATGAGATGGAGGTTGGTTGGATGTGCTCAATGTGTGATGAACTCACCGATGTTCAGAGTGGTTATTCTGACCTCACCGAGTTCTCGACCATCGGGACGACAATTCTCTTTCTGAAAAGGGATGTTTGCGGAAGAGACCCAAGAGTGTATGAAGTAGTCATAATAAAAACACCTTCCGGAATGTGGTAGGGATGTCGGACAGGTGCGAAGGGTGCAGGAACGTTTATTCTTTGGAATTGTACTCAATATCATGATCAAGGAGAGAAACTCAAGATGATGCGACTTACCAAGAAACGCCGGTAGTACGCCACAGGTTCTGCAGCCCTGCAAACGATGACGTCAAACAATTAACGAGCAAAAAATTAACCACCAGTCGTTCTGTCGTGTCGTTTCCATGGACGAGTCATTCTGTGACCGACGGGACATCCGAAAGGTACGCACGCTCACCTGCGAGCCGTCAGGCCCGCGTTTGAATCTCGACCCAGCTATAAACCACCATGCTGGTGTTTCACAGGGAGGACGATTCATCAATGTGGGTGCCGTCCCTCGGACGGACCTGAAACCCCAGGTGTCCCCACGCACCAGATCCAAGATTGTGGATTTTCTTCCCATTGCTCGTCCACCCTGCTTCTGAAGACCTTACAGATCAGATCAAATCACCACAACAGATTCTGCCAGTTTGTTCGAAAACAAGACCGACCACCCGTCCTGAAGCTCACCTGGATCAGGAACAACAGTCACTCAAATCCCCCGCAGACCTTCTTCGACCCTGAATTTTTTTAATGCCGTCAACAAACTCTGGCACATCAAGGACGAAGTAGGTTGTGGTCAAGTTTCATTGAAATTGTGTGTGCAGTTACAGAGAAGAGAGAAAATACCTATTTTATTTTATTTATTTAATTATTTGGGGGGGGGTTAAACCCCGCCCCGTAGACCCCCAAAATGAGCGCAGATTGTGATGCGGTCAACACACCATCGTTAAGCATCAGATTATAAAGCTTGTGGCCAAGATTCATCAAAGTCGTGCGTTTGGTTCGAGCGATAACGAATCAAGTGTTTACGGACGGACTCACTCACTCACATTTGGTCCAGGTGATTTAATAATTAATAACTGCCGATACAATTAATAACCGTCCGGAGGATGAAGAGGTTTTCTCGGACGATGCGGCACACGAGTGTCAGAGTTCCCCCTTAAAAGTTCCCAAACCTCATGATCACGGAAACGCGGTGAGGAAGGGAACGCACGGCCAACACACTCACTTGAAAGCTTCCGCCATTGATGATCCGCGTGCTCGTGCTGAACTCGATGATGACCACATGTTGTTGTTGTTGTTTTGTTGTTGTTGTTGTTGTTTTTTTGTTTTTTTTTCTTTCTTCTTCTTCTTCTTCTTCTTCTTCTTCGTCCCCCACCCCTTTTACCACCACAGTTTGCGATCCTGGAGGCGCGAGAAAACACTCAAATATTGGGAAAAAAACATGATTGTATATCTTATATAAAAGCTTTAAACGTTCATGTTTGAAAAGAGGAATCGGTGAAACACACGAACATCACTTGGTGTGCACACAGGACAGGACACACACACCTCACGATCGGTTGGTGAAAACAATTCAGAAAAAAAAAAAAATTCCGACGATAAATAAAATACGATTGACTGAAATATACATATATATACATATATATATATATACATATATATACATATATATATATACATATATTATAAACATATAAATTAATTTAACTTATTTTTTATAGAAAGTGTTCGATGCTTCCCGACATTAAATCAGGACGGAGAGGAGACGTGCCGTGTTTTTCAGTATTTTCCAAAAGGCAATTTCGACACAGAAACCAACAATCCCAGTCAGGTGCTCGGGGAAAATTATTTATTTTTTTTAATGTCACGTGATGCCGGCTATCATAGTGCAGGCTTGCATCGGGCGAAAGGCCTCCTCTTGCGCTGAAGTGTGAGGGAACACAATATATACTGTATAAATATACTGTATATATATATACTGTATATATATATATATATATATATATATATATATATATATATATATATATATATATATATATATCACGACATACAGTACAATCCACATGTATTATAATGAGAATCATCACCTGTAATTTATTTCTGTGGAGAACTACTAGAGAACACCTTGGTGCTCCTATTAACCAGCGATCCCACATGGTCTAGTGGTTAGGATTCCTGGTTTTCACCCAGGCGGCCCGGGTTCGATTCCCGGTGTGGGAAAGCGATTTTTATTTTTATTTTTTATTTTAAACCCGCAGGTCTCCATTTTTAAAACTTCACGAGTGGTAATAAAAACGAGTGTCGGACGATGACGGGACTCGTTTTGTTGTTTGATTCCACGTTCCTCGTGTTCGTGCGAACCACACTCGGTGGTGTAGTGAATATTCTTCATTTGTTTCTTCGTTTGTGAGACAATCGCCGACGCGTCACAATGACAACCCGATCTTCAGGAAACTTCACCACCCGGTGGACTTTGTGACGATCTTCAAGTCTGTTGTGTTTTTGAGGTCAATAAGTAAAAAGGTCAAGGTCAAGGTCACATATATCGTCAATTTTTAACCGATTCAGTTGATATCTCTGCTGGTGCTGAATATAAAACTGAAGAACACGGGTGGACGGTCAATACAACCCTCGTCCAGGTCATCGTGGGTCGAGCCCTGTGAGTATGTCTATTAATTACGTACTGTGTGTTTGAACTGACTTTCACCGTGAGTTCGTCGATTAATTACTTATTATTGGAGCTTCATTTGTTTTTTTGAATACATTGGCGAGGCTCATATGAGAGCGAACACACAACGCACAGCATCGGGGGGGGGGGGGGGTTCCAAACGGTCCTGTGAGAGACACAGAGACGCAGGTTCGGAGAGACATAGTGAGAGTGTGAGATTTGTCTGGATTGAAAGACATGTTCCACGTGTTGGACCAGTTTGTGATTTTATCCAGATCTGCAGTGAGCGAAGAAGCTGCTGCTCGCCGGTCTGAGGGATGACAGATGGTACGGCAGAGGGTGGAGTCATCAACAAAGAGATAAAGAGGATTTTCTAGAGTCGGAGAGATCATTGATGAAAACCAGAAAAAGAACAGGGCCCAGAACGCTACCTTGAGGAACTCCTTGCCTGGACAGGAAGGGGGGATGAAAGAACTCCATTTAGGGCCACACGTTGATTGCGACAGGAGAGGAAGTCTGCGAGCCATGAGTGGAGATGGCCTTGGATACCATGGGAAGAGAGTTTGGTGAGTAGGGCAGGGTGCCAGACTGTGTCAAAAGCACGTGATATGTCCAGGGATACGGCTCAGATTTCCTGTCTGGCATTGAGGACCTCCATCCATTGATGGGAGAGCAGTAGCAGCATATCTAGGGTAGAGTGACCTGGTCTGAAACCAAATTGATGATCGGAAATCAAGCCATTGGAGAAGAGGAAGGATTTCATGTCTGAAACGATGATGGATTCCATCACCTTGCTGATGATTGGGAGAAGGCTGATTGGTCTGTAGTTGCAGGGATCTGTTTTTGCACCTTTTTTGTGCAGGGCAATGATGTTTGCTGATTTCCAAGTAGATGGTAGATGGCCTTGAGCAAATGAGAGGATGAAAAGAACAGAGAGAGGGTGAGCAGGAGCAGAAGAGCAGGTTTTTAGAACACGTGGGCTGATGCCGTCTGGACCGGTTGCAGAATCTGAGTCGAGGTTTGACAGTGAGACCTCTACCTTGTCGGGTGGAAAGGACACAGAGTCCAGGGACAGTTGGGTGCGACTGGGTAAAGTGGGTACAGAAAGCGATGCGTTTGGGACACAAGATTTAAAAGCAAACATGGAGTATAGGCATTCAGCCTTTTCACGTGCGGTGTCAGCAGTGCGGCCATTTGACGTAAGGGAGGGGATGGAGGGGGAACATACACCAGAAACAGATTTGATTAAACGCCACCAGGATTTGGAGGGGGGAGAGAGGTTTGAGAGTTTCGACTTGAGATGAGAAAGATGTTGTTTTCTGGCTCTCCTGAGGGTAGATACACACTTGTTCCAAGCTTTATTGAAGGAACTGAGATAAGCCTCAGTTGGGTTTGCTTTCCATGAGGCAAAGGCAAGTTGTTTCAGGACAACTGCCTCACCACAAGCTTCCGTGAACCTTGGGCGTGAGGAAGGGTAGAACAACTGAAGACGAGAGGGGATAAATCTATGCATGAGGGAGAGCAAGTTTTTGTGAAAGAATTCCCAGGATGAGTTGATGTTGGAGAACGTAGCGATGGGAGACCAGTCTCGAAGTTTGATGGCTGCTTGGAGACCCTGTTACTCGGCTTGAGTGAAACGCCAGACTCGACGGTGGTGAGGTGGTTGTTTAATAACAGCCAGAGATGTCCACTTTGACAAGGACGTGGTCAGAAGAACCGATTGGAGCGGAGGTTGAGCAGCAGATATTTTCAGGAAAATTTGTCAAAATCAGATCCAGAAGAGATGGAGTTCCATTGGACGAGATCCGGGTTGGGAAATTGACCCATTGAGTCAGTCCCAATGAGTTGCAGAAAGCTTTTGCTGAGGTGCCATGACAGGTGAGGGAGGTACCCACACCTAGCCAACTGGAATGATGACAATTGAAGTCGCCACATATGAGGAAGAGAGAGTTTGGATGGGAAGATCGAAGTTGGTCCATGTTTTTGGATAGTGAGGTGTAGATGGAGTTATCACTGTTAGGTGGATGGTACAGCACACATATAAACATGAGGTGGGAGTGGAGGGGAAGCCGTAGCCAGAGGTATTCCTGGGGGTGTGGGGGAGTGAGAGCAGTGCATGGAGAGTGAGAAATACAATTTTTGATGAAGAGAGCAACTCCTTGTTGAGCAAAGAGATACTTGGGAGTCAGAGACGACTTGAGGGAGGAAAGTTTCTCTTCGGCAGATCATATCTGGTTTGTCAGTAGCAACCTGTATGGAAAGATCTGTAAGGTTTCAGCGAAGACCCTGGATATTTGAGGTCCACACTGTTAATGAAGAGGGAGGGGAGGAGGCTTTGGGTGCAGGGGATGGGAGGGGAGGGGGAGGGTCGGACAAGGGAGGAGCTCGGGAGGTAAGGAGAGTTGTTGAAAGAGTGTGGGAGATTGCAGAAGAGCTTGGGGAGAGGGCCGGATGAGGAGGGGAAAAGGCTCTGTGGTGCTGGGTTGAGGTACAGAGGGGAGTAATAAACGAGGGGGCAGTGTTTCCTCTGTCTTCTTGAAAAAACCCCTCTTAATTTCTGGAAAGCTTCACCTTTCGATCATTGTCATCATCCTTTTGTGACTATCCGTAACAACAACTTTTTCCCTCAATCAGTCCAAGATCCAAACCATCCTTATTTTCAGAAAGATCAACACAACCACCTCCCTCCTCCTATGTCATGTCCAGCTCTCAACTCTCGGAGTTCTCCTCTATCAATATGCTCAGTGTTACCATCTTGAGAAATCTCTCCTGGCAGCTTTACATCATCAATATCACAAAATCATCCTCCATGAAACTTGTTTCCCTCTTCAGAGCTTGAAAATATTTCAACTTCAATCAGCTTCTCAGCTTCTACAAATCCCAAATAGTCTTGGTCACAGTGATCGAATACTGCTCCCATGTCTGGCACGGTGCTCCTCTGTCATTCATTATTTTTTCTGGAACACGTGTCGTTGCATGCAGTTCTGTGCTCTGCCTGGAACACAGGCATCATTCCAACTGACTCAAAAAGGGACCTTGTTGTCCCTCTCTGGAAAGGGAAGCGCGATCGGTCAAGGACTGGACTCCATGCCAACAAAACTGCCTCGGCAGCCCCATGTGCCTTTATGACACAAAAGGAATGGTATTGTTATTATTATAGTCCGTGAGTGTCAGCTGTGGCTGTATGGACATGTGGCTTATTTTCCTAACGCTGATCCTGCTCACCAGATTCTCTCAGGGAAGGATCCTCGTGAGTGGAGGAGGTCAACGGGCTGATCGCGTGCCTCGTGGTTGCAGCAGGTTGATCGGCATTTCAACATGGGGATGGGCCAGACATCTGCCTGGGGGATGGCCAAATGGAGGGCTCTGGAGTACTTGCAGCAAGTGGACGCAGTGATGTGCTGCTCCGGTGCTGCATGCTCCCACACCTGACCTGCCCGGTCGAGGCCGGAGTGTCTCAAGGCGGTGTTCTGGGCCCATTCCTATTCCAGATCTTCAGAAACTGACTCTCTGGAAAATCCTCTTTATCTATTTGCTGATGACTGCACCCTCTGCTGTGACATCCCTAATCTTTCAGACAGGCAGCCTGTAGCCTCGTCCCTCTCTTCAGACCTCGACAGAGTCACGAGCTGGTTAAACACTTGGAATATACAGTTTTTCAATCCTGTCAAATCTCACACTCTCACCGTCATAACTCATATCTCTCTCCGAAAGGATCGTCCGGCAAACCCTAACCCATCTACGCTCTTAACAATCCTCTTGAGGAGGTTCAGTCATTCAAACTCCTGGGTTTCACCATCTACCATCTTCACCATCTTTCTTGGGGAAATCACACGTCGACGTTGGCCTCCAAAGTGAGTCGCCATCCGGGTATCCTCCATCTTACAAGATCCTTCCTTGGTACACTCGAACTCCTATCCTCCGACAAGGCCCTCATCCACAGCTTAATGGAGTGTTGCTCTCCCCTTTGGGCCGGCTTCCTTGCTTCGCATCTTGCTCAACTTGACGCTGTGGAAACCGAGGCCTCCAAAGATCATTGGAATCTCTCAAGATGAAGTGGAGTCCATGGGCCTATCACTTCGCCATCACAGCCCGCTTGGTGGTCTCTCTGTCTTCTACCATCTCCTTTCTGAACTTGCAACTTCTGCTCTTTCCGTGCTTTGTTCCCCCCATGCTTTCCTGACGTTGTGACTGTATCCATCTTGTCCATCCCTAGTGTCCTCCCTCACCTTCATTCTTTTCCCACATGCCTCGTTTCTCCAAGTCTCCCTCTATTTTATTCCTTATCCCCGCTGTTGATGCGTTTTACTCTTCCTTCTGTCCTATTACATTCTGATTCGTTCAACGTTCCAGCTCCTCCATGAGCCTCGACATACATGAAAGAAAAAAACAAACATCATCGTGTCTCTTTTCCCTCCTCATTCCCTCCTTGTGGAACAGCCAGTTCCCAACTTGTGTCAACTTACAATAGTTCGTCACACGTCAACCATGTGGATGTTATTTAATTATTACATTTCCTCATCTTTCTTTCTTTCTTTGTTTATTTATTTTTCACCCTCAGGAGCACCTCGTGGTCTTTGGCTAAACGACCTCCTGTGGTGTTTTTATATAAAACAAATAAATGGATTACGGTAATGTTCATCCTGATGAAGCAGAATTCACATGGAAGGAAGGAAGTAAATAACAAGAAGTTGTGAACAGCGCTTTAGTCGTCAGGTGGTTTATACACGACCCACGAGGGTGCCTCGGTGGCACCGATCGTTGATTGGTCTGTTGCGATCACGTGGGCCAGTCGCCGACAGGATGGACGTGGGGATCGAAGTTGTTTGCTGTTTGTTCGTTGTTATCGCTCTCGTAGTCTTCGTCACGGTTTGTATTGACGTTTATGTCGGTGGTTTTATTGATATGATGATCTGTGTTGTTCTTCGCTCATTGTCCTCATAGGAAATTATCCTGTCGTGGACGGTGATGGTTCCGGGTTTTTAAAACCGCATCGATTGTGTTTCGCTTCGGTTCGATTATCGATATATTAATACTGAAGGACCAATTTTGTGCTCCTCCTCGCGGTCGCGTCACGTGTTTCTCGGACTGTCACCTGGACTGAAAGAGACTTCGTACCTGTAAGAGTGCATCGCACATCGTCAACCTTCAACTCTGAAGCATCGGGGTCTGTGACGGGGTTTCGGCGAGTTATTATCATTAAGAATTCCGATATAATCACTCGGCGATCCTGGTGACTTGTTTCACTGTTTGTGATAAAATAATTCTCGCCGTTCATTCCGTTGATTGTACCGACGTTAAAATTCAGTTCGCACAAACAGGAAGAATCTCGTCATTGGGAATTACACCGGGATTAGGAATTACACCGCCATTGGGAATTACACCGTCATTGGGAAGTGCAACAAGATTGGGAATTGCACCGACATTGGGAAGTGCAACAAGATTGGGAATTGCACCGACATTGGGAAGTGCAACAAGATTGGGAATTGCACCGACATTGGGAAGTGCAACAAGATTGGGAATTGCACCGACATTGGGAAGTGCAACAAGATTGGGAATTACACAGTCATTGGGGAATACACCGTGATTGGGGATTACACCGTCATTGGGGATGACACCGTCATTGGGAATTGCACCGAGACTGGGAATTACACCGTCATTGGGAATTGCGCCGAGATTGGGAATTACACAGTCATTGGGAATTACACCGTCATTGGGAATTGCGCCAAGATTGGGAATTACACAGTCATTGGGGAATACACCGTGATTGGGGATGACACCGTGATTGGGGATTACACCGTCATTGGGGATGACACCGTAATTGGGGATGACACCGTCAATGGGAATTGCACCGAGACTGGGAATTGCACCGAGACTGGGAATTACACCGTCATTGGGAATTGCACCGAGATTGGGAATTACACAGTCATTGGGAATTACACCGTCATTGGGAATTGCACCGAGATTGGGAATTGCACCGTCATTGGGAATTGCACCGAGATTGGGAATTACACCATCATTGGGAATTGCACCATCATTGGGAATTGCACCGTCATTGGGAATTACACCGTCATTGGGGATTACACCGTCATTGGGAATTACACCGTCCTTGGGGATTACACCTTCATTGGGGATTACACCGTCATTGGGAATTACACCGTCATTGGGGATTACACCTTCATTGGGGATTACACCGTCATTGGGAATTACACCGCCATTGGGAATTACACCGTCATTGGGAATTACACCGAGCCGAGATTACACCGTCATTGGGAATTACACCGTCATTGGGAATTACACCGAGCCGAGATTACACCGCAATTGGGAATTACACTGCAATTGGGAATTACACCGCCATTGGGAATTACACCGCCATTTGGAATTACACCGAGCCGAGATTTCACCGCCATTGGGAATTACACCGAGCCAATATTACACCGTCTTTGGGAATTACACCACCATTGGGAATTACACTGAGCCAAGATTACACCGCCATTGGGAATTACATAGAGCCGAGATTACACCGCCATTGGGAATTACACAGAGCCGAGATTACACCGCCATTGGGAATTACACAGAGCCGAGATTACACCACCATTGGGAATTACACCGAGCCGAGATTACACCGCCATTGGGAATTACACCGAGCCGAGATTACACCGTCATTGGGAATTACACAGAGCCGAGATTACACCGTCATTGGGAATTGCACTGAGCCGAGATTACACCGCCATTGGGAATTACACCGAGCCGAGATTACACCATCATTGGGAATTACACTGAGCCGAGATTACACCGTCATTGGGAATTACACCGAGCCGAGATTACACCGCCATTGGGAATTACACTGAGCCGAGATTACACCGTCATTGGGAATTACACCGAGATTGGGAATTGCACTGCCATTGCGAATTACACTGCCATTGCGAATTACACTGTCATTGGGAATTACACCGTCATTGGGGATTACACCGTCATTGGGAATTACACCGAGCCGAGATTACACCGTCATTGGGAATTACACTGAGCCGAGATTACACCGCCATTGGGAATTAGACCGAGCCGAGATTACACCGCCATTGGGAATTACACAGAGCCGAGATTACACCGCCATTGGGAATTACACCGAGCCGAGATTACACCGCCATTGGGAATTAGACCGAGTCGAGATTACACCGCCATTGGGAATTACACAGAGCCGAGATTACACCGCCATTGGGAATTACACCGAGCCGAGATTACACCGCCATTGGGAATTGCACAGAGCCGAGATTACACCGCCATTGGGAATTACACAGAGCCGAGATTACACCGCCATTGGGAATTACACCGAGCCGAGATTACACCGCCATTGGGAATTACACCGAGCCGAGATTACACCGTCATTGGGAATTACACTGAGCCGAGATTACACCGCCATTGGGAATTACACTGAGCCGAGATTACACCGCCATTGGGAATTAGACCGAGCCGAGATTACACCGCCATTGGGAATTACACCGAGCCGAGATTACACCGCCATTGGGAATTACACCGAGCCGAGATTACACCGCCATTGGGAATTACACAGAGCCGAGATTACACCGCCATTGGGAATTACACCGAGCCGAGATTACACCGCCATTGGGAATTACACCGAGCCGAGATTACACCGTCATTGGGAATTACACAGAGCCGAGATTACACCGCCATTGGGAATTAGACCGAGCCGAGATTACACCGCCATTGGGAATTACACCGAGCCGAGATTACACCGTCATTGGGAATTACACTGAGCCGAGATTACACCGCCATTGGGAATTACACTGAGCCGAGATTACACCGCCATTGGGAATTAGACCGAGCCGAGATTACACCGCCATTGGGAATTAGACCGAGCCGAGATTACACCGCCATTGGGAATTACACCGAGCCGAGATTACACCGCCATTGGGAATTACACTGAGCCGAGATTACACCGCCATTGGGAATTACACTGAGCCGAGATTACACCATCATTGGGAATTAGACCGAGCCGAGATTACACCGCCATTGGGAATTACACCGAGCCGAGATTACACCGCCATTGGGAATTACACAGAGCCGAGATTACACCGCCATTGGGAATTACACAGAGCCGAGATTACACCGCCATTGGGAATTACACCGAGCCGAGATTACACCGCCATTGGGAATTACACCGAGCCGAGATTACACCGTCATTGGGAATTACACAGAGCCGAGATTACACCGTCATTGGGAATTACACTGAGCCGAGATTACACCGCCATTGGGAATTACACCGAGCCGAGATTACACCGTCATTGGGAATTACACTGAGCCGAGATTACACCGCCATTGGGAATTAGACCGAGCCGAGATTACACCGCCATTGGGAATTAGACCGAGCCGAGATTACACCGCCATTGGGAATTAGACCGAGCCGAGATTACACCGCCATTGGGAATTACACTGAGCCGAGATTACACCGCCATTGGGAATTACACTGAGCCGAGATTACACCGCCATTGGGAATTACACCGAGCCGATATTACACCGCCATTGGGAATTTCACCGCCATTGGTAATTACACAGAGCCGAGATTACACCGCCATTGGGAATTACACAGAGCCGAGATTACACCGCCATTGGGAATTACACCGAGCCGAGATTACACCGCCATTGGGAATTAGACCGAGCCGAGATTACACCGTCATTGGGAATTACACTGAGCCGAGATTACACCGCCATTGGGAATTACACCGAGCCGAGATTACACCGTCATTGGGAATTACACTGAGCCGAGATTACACCGCCATTGGGAATTAGACCGAGCCGAGATTACACCGTCATTGGGAATTAGACCGAGCCGAGATTACACCGTCATTGGGAATTACACCGAGCCGAGATTACACCGCCATTGGGAATTACACCGAGCCGAGATTACACCGCCATTGGGAATTACACCGAGCCGAGATTACACCCCCATTGGGAATTACACTGAGCCGAGATTACACCGCCATTGGGAATTTCACCGCCATTGGTAATTACACCGAGCCGAGATTACACCGCCATTGGTAATTACTCCGAGCTGAGATTACACCGCCATTGGGAATTACACCGCCATTGGGAATTACACCGAGCCGAGATTACGCCGCTTGGGTGATTGAATTACACCGCGTCGTGATTACACCGCACAAATACTCAAAGTCTAATTCTGTGTTATTATTACTCCCGATACTTGTGACCGATGGACCTGTGCACGTACGTATGGAATGTACGTACAGGAAGTAAGGAATGACCTATGGGATGGATGTATGGACGGACAAATGAGATGAATGAATGAATGACACATTCACATTTTCAATTTGTTACCAGGCCGCACTCGTAGCTCACGTGACTGCTGAACCAAGGCTCGGCGATGCAGAGCCACAAGTAATGTTTACAGACCCACAAACTGGAGCTCAACACCAAGCACCTTCTCTAAAGGACCCATCTTCCAGAGATCTGTCCGTCGTCATTCCAGCTTACAATGAGGAGAACCGCCGTAGGTCTTTGTCCCTCAAACACGACCCACCTTTGTGTCACCACGATTGAAAGTGTTGCTGCACAACAAAATCTCACCTGTAAACGTTTCGAACTTGGAATAAAATTCTGGAGCACTTGATGAATTTTGCTCTTCGTGGCACGGACGCACGTGTGATCGTATGAGTTCCAACTCACCTGTAATTCCCATACTTATCCTTTCTAGTTCCACCAATGCTGGATGAAGCACTCAAGTACTTGGAAGCACGTCAGGTAAATTTAGAACTTTCTTCAGTGATTCGCTCACCTGCAGTCTTACTCTTCTCTTCATTCCCTCGCATGAATGGCTGTTTTACAAACAAACCGTGACATCATAACTCATCATGTTTTACAAACAAACCGTGACATCATAACTCATCATGTTTTACAAACAGACTATGACATCATAACTCATCATCTTTTACAAACAGACTGTGACATCATAAGTCATCATCTTTTACAAACAGACTATGACATCATAACTCATCATGTTTTTCAAACAGACCATGACATCATAACTCATCATGTTTTACAAACAGACTGTGACATCATAACTCATCATCTTTTACAAACAGACTATGACATCATAACTCATCATGTTTTACAAACAAACCGTGACATCATAACTCATCATGTTTTACAAACAGACTATGACATCATAACTCATCATCTTTTACAAACAGACTGTGACATCATAAGTCATCATCTTTTACAAACAAACCGTGACATCATAACTCATCATGTTTTACAAACAAACCGTGACATCATAGCTCATCATCTTTTACAAACAAACCGTGACATCATAACTCATCATCTTTTACAAACAAACCGTGACATCATAACTCATCATGTTTTACAAACAAACCGTGACATCATAACTCATCATGTTTTACAAACAGACTATGACATCATAACTCATCATCTTTTACAAACAGACTGTGACATCATAAGTCATCATCTTTTACAAACAAACCGTGACATCATAACTCATCATGTTTTACAAACAAACCGTGACATCATAGCTCATCATGTTTTACAAACAGACTATGACATCATAACTCATCATCTTTTACAAACAGACTGTGACATCATAAGTCATCATCTTTTACAAACAGACTATGACATCATAACTCATCATGTTTTTCAAACAGACCGTGACATCATAACTCATCATGTTTTACAAACAGACTGTGACATCATAACTCATCATCTTCCACAAACAGACTGTGACATCATAATTCATCATCTTTTACAAACAGACTGTGACATCATCACTCATCATGTTTTACAAACAAACTTTGACATCATAACTCATCATCTTTTACAAACAAACTATGACATCATAACTCATCATGTTTTACAAACAAACTGACATCATAACTCATCATGTTTTACAAACAAACTGACATCCTGTGACATCATAACTCATCATGTTTTACAAACAAACTGACATCCTGTGACATCATAACTCATCATCTTCCACAAACAGACTGTGACATCATAATTCATCATCTTTTACAAACAGACTGTGACATCATCACTCATCATGTTTTGCAAACAAACTTTGACATCATAATTCATCATCTTTTACAAACAAACTATGACATCATAACTCATCATGTTTTACAAACAAACTGTGACATCATAATTCATCATCTTTTACAAACAGACTGTGACATCATAACTCATCATCTTCCACAAACAGGGGGTAAGCATTTAGGGGGTGGGCTGTGGGGTAGGTTTTAGAGGGCGAGGTGAGGGGTAAGCATTTAGGTGGTGGGGTGTGGGTAAAAAACCCAGAAAACCCAGCGTTGGTGATGTGAAAACGAGCCGCTCAGATTCACCATGCACGCACGAAGAAATCAAACCGGAAGATTTACTAGTTTACGGTGAAATTTCTCATCAACATGTAAAGTCAAAATAATTGTTTAATCTCTCGATCCAATGATTGTGAGGTTATTATTGATTAAAATGCTGCATTCTGTGGCTGGATGAATCGGTCCCGTTGATGGAGCTCGTTTTTGAAATCGAGGCCACGATCACGTATCATGTTCGTGTCATTTCACATCGACCCGGACGGTCCATCCGAGTCGCCTCCGTGCGCCCAAGCTATCCACGTGGAGGGTGTTCAGAAAACGTTTGGTGGACCATCCACACATCAAGCAGGTACGTTGAGACGTTTGATATCACGGCAGGTCATTGTGTGGCACAGATAAGGAAATTGTGCACCTGTGAATGTGCACGGCATGACCGGTGGCTGGTTTCAGTGTGGTGGGAGTGACAGAAGTGCTCCGTCTCTATCTCCCTGTCCCTCCCTCGTCCATTGTTGTAGAGACGTCATTTGTCATTCACCTACGAGGTGCTGGTTGTGGACGACGGGAGCACAGACAAAACTACCGAAGTATGATCATCGATTTCACTTCCTCAGCACCACAGTTGGTATAATCTGGCACTGCAGGCCGAGTGTTGTGCAGTCCCACCGAGCTGGGTACACATAAGGAGTTCTGACGTGTGCTCCTCCCGTTGCTCAGGTGGCCTTGGCCTACAGCTCACGTCTTGGCTTCGATAGGGTCCGAGTCATGACGCTGCCGAGGAACCGTGGAAAGGGATACGCCGTGTGTCGGGTGGGTACGACATCATCATTGATGGACCTTCACATGTTAATCCAACATCAGTAAGAAAATGTTACCGTAATGGCGGCGAAGGACGAATGTGTTGAAGGAGAATTAGTTGACGAGCGGATCCACTGCCTAAACGATTGCCTGAGCTGTCTTCAGCGAAAACACTTTTTTGTACGAAGTTGTTTTCACAAACCGTTTTACACATAATGGGCTTTTTAAGACCCGTGCATTTTGGGCGGTGTGGGTGGCACGACCTTTTGATGGGGACCACTGTTGAGGCAACGCACATGACGTGACCCTGAGTGTATTAAATCACCCACAAGTGTGGATTGGCATCAAATATAGACCAGATCAGGTTGGGGCAGGTAGATCACTCCCTCCCTGAAGGTGATTAGCGAGCGAGCTTGGCTTTTCACCGACGATTATACAGTAACTTGGTGTTCTCCTGAGACGAGCTCGATTTCTCTAGCTTGAAATCAAAATCGTTCATCCCGGTACCTGCAGGTGCACCGAACACTCGGCTTCTGGGATACGTCGTGCCGGTGAGCTCACTATGTGACCCCCACCATACCTTGTGGTGACGAGGTTGATGCCAGTCATTAACGAACGTGGATTTATAAACAGATTGTTCTTCTCTGGGCAGGGCATGTTCGCAAGTCGAGGACGCCATGTTCTTATGGCAGACGCCGATGGAGCGACGCGCTTTGCTGATATCGAGGCGGTTGAAGAGGCTTTGAAGAAGCTCCTGGGAAAGGATGTAAGACGAGTCGAACGTTTGATAGCAGCCTTGTATGACGAGCCTCAAATTGCTTAACGAGATATAATTGGAATACTTCGGAACGATTTCAACGATATATCGATGTTTTTTTCCTGTTTAATTCCGCACCTTTGATTGAATGTAAGGAATGACTGCATTTGCACGTAAGCTTAACCTCCTTGATATACCGCTAACAGGGCGAGCTTGCTATTGCCTGTGGATCACGTGCACACCTCGAAAAGCAATCCATCGCAAAGGTGGGAGGTGTGGGTCTGAGGGTTGTACATGGATGTTTGATTGTTAAAAAGTTTACAATTTTGAGAGATCTCTACGTCATCAAAGACAGTAACCACCCCGAAGGGGAGGGAGACGAGCTTGGAAGTTAGTGTACCTGTTGTGGCCATGCAGCTTTTCCTTCAGGTATCATCGGCGAGAAAAAGCAAGTCAGGTTACCATAGCAGAGCGTGCAGGTGAACATGCACAGGTGTTCGACACCGCGTAATGTGTCGGGTGTAAGGAGGTATGGCGGGATGTCCCAAACGTTACCAATCGTGCCGTTTTTTAATATAAAGTTGGAAGGGGTACCCGCCCGGCGTTACCCGGTGCTATTCCAATCCTGTTGGCATTTTGTAGAAATAGGATTTAAAAATATTTTTGTGTGGGGGTGGGGGGGGCGGGGGGGGAGGGGCAAAAACACTTCTCTCGACCCACGAAGGAATAACGTCGGAGATCATTTAATATTACCTTTCACATCACTACAATGGTTGAGGCACTGTAGAGCAATACAAATAAATAAATAAACAAATAAACAAACAAACAAAAAATCAAACCTTTACTTTTTTTAATTTTCTAAAAAAAAAATTCCCCGAAAACACTCCCCGGGACTCGCTGATGAAACAAAGTATGACAAAGGTCTGTTTGGTCATCTCTGAGAAAAATGGTGACGCACGCACGCACACACGCACGCACACACGCACACACGCACACACGCACACACGCACACACGCACACACGCACGCACACACGCACGCACACACGCACGCACACACGCACGCACACACGCACGCACACACGCACGCACGCACGCACACACGCACACACGCACACACGCACACCTCTCTTGTTGTAGAGATTGGTTTTAACAGATAAAAGCCTCAACCAAACCGAGTCCAGCGATCTTGAGAGTACCGAGGACAACGACCCCAACAATGAATTGTTCAGAGATGGACGAGTCGTTCCGTCCTGTTTCTTGTGTGCCATATTTGCAGCGTTCCTACTTCCGAACGCTCCTGATGTTGGGATTCCACGCGTTGGTGTGGGCACTGTGCGTGCGTGGTGTGCGGGACACGCAGTGCGGTTTCAAGCTGTTGAGCAGGGAGGCCGCGTGGAAAACCTTCTCGCGGTTGCACGTACAGAGATGGTGAGGATCGGGGAGTGAGTGGAACGAACAGACATTGGAGCATTTTGAGGGAATTTTCTGATGTGTGTGTGTGTGTGTGTTTGTGTGTGTGTGCGCGCGTGCGCACACCATGTTTTGTTTTGCCGAGTGCAGGGCGTTTGATGTCGAAATGCTGTACATCGCCCAGCGACTTGGCATCCCGGTGGCAGAAGTAGCCGTCACGTGGACCGAAATTGAAGGTAAGAATGACGCTGATGGACTCGACATGACCGGAGCAATGGCAGAGTGAACAAATCGATGAAAAGCGAGTGCACAACCTTTGTTTGTAATCGATTTCGTTTCTGAACTCCATGACACCGGTACGACTTCCCATTGCTCCCGTGCACGGATTTCTTCAGGCTCAAAGCTCGTCCCGTTCTGGAGCTGGCTGCAAATGGGCCGAGACTTGCTTTTCATTTCACTTCGGTATCTCACCGGAGCCTGGTCGCTGGAACTTCATCATAAAGAGCAGTGAACGCGGAACAGGTGTGAGTCAAAGCTTCATTGCTGAGACTCGCCGTTACGGACAGGGCCATCTATCGGCGTTGTGGGCGAACGGGAACTCTCAGAGTTGACGGCAGCTGGTGATGGGAAAACTAGGCCTGCGATATGTTCACTCCGATTGCTCATGGTGGAGGAAGTAAGTGTCTGTAATGGGCAAATTTGGACGACTTTGTGTCGGAGTGGCGGTAGTGCTGGGGTGGGGAGGAGGGATTCATCAAATGGGAGAAATGCCAGGCCGTGCACTCGGCCGTTCCGTGCACTTTCCCACCTCATATCTGATATAAAATAATTTGCATAATTCTCTCCTTCCTTGGGCATGACATCTAATTTTTGTACATCTGAAAATGTCAATTTTATTTCTACTTGCCATGATTTGATGTTTAATAAATGGGTGCCAAGGTGTGAAACAAAAAGTTTCTTTACTTGCTGTGATTGTTCTTCTTCTTTAACGGCCATAATTGTTGCCTTATTCTTGTGGGGTTTGCCAGGGGGAGTTGTCAGTCCAAGTCTTTCATGAACTGGCTGGCCAGGCCTGACGTTCGACTAAATAGCTTGAGCAGGAATTAGTAATTTGTTCACACCGGGTGTTCAAAGCTTCCACACAATTTTTCCCTCCAAATTGTCTGCAACGTTAAACGAGACCAAACCTTGATGGATCGGAATATTAGACGCTCAAAGCGAGTCAAAATTGGGGGTGTCGATGACCTTTGTGTTCCTCATTTCGTAAACGCTCTCCATTTCCTTGATTCCGGTTTGTTCTGATCGACGTTGTTTTGAAGAGATGGCAGCAGTTGCATCTCAACCGACGGAGGATAAAAATGTCCCACCTGCTTTCGGCGACCCATCGTCCGACAGGACGTGCGGAGGTAGCGCACTTACCTTCGAGAGGTCCAGTGCAGGTTCGATTTCGAAGCAGAATTCAGAATCCTATTGAGACCTTTGATGTGCACCGGGTAATGCAAGCAGACTGGTTAACGTGCTTCACATCCATCCTCAGGACGGTTCACTCATCACCATTCGAGAATCAAACCCACACGGGTTGGAGGTGAGTTTGCTCCCAGTTAGCGATCCTGATAGCCCTCTGAAACCTGCAAAGTAAAATATCAATGTTGATGCCCCTAAATGATTGGCTTATTGTTGTGCAATCTTCCTACATCCATCCATATTGATAAAATAAATGAAATATATAACTAACTAGGGTGGGCCGTGACGTCTGTGCAGATCACATTTCCATGATAGCGATCGGGGAAAAGCTTTGAAATATTAACATCGCCAATCAATAAGTACAGAGCCATCTTTACAGGGTGTCGGCTTCTCATATTATTTAGTTTGTACTTGTATCCCCTCCTCCATCATCCCTCGATTCCTCCCCTGATCTATCAGTTTGTTACGTCATCCCCCCCTCAACATAGCCATGATTATTTAAACTTGTACTCAGAGCTGTTTACATCCTTCCATCTCTTTATCCTGTTTATGCCTCTTTGCATTTGTTACACCTGCACCCCCTGTTGTGGTGCCCAACCTGATCTCCCTCGCTGAGGTCTTGATTCACCATATTTTTTTTTTTGGCCTGCTCCACAATGCATTGACTTGGAACAGGCCACCATGGTTTCTTAACCATAAAGCGCTCAAATAATTTTTCTCACTTTCCTCACTCGTATCGAACGACTCTTCTTCATCGCTACGAATCGCTGGATACATCGCAATGCTTATAAACGCCCAGAGACGCCAGCGTTTGGGGCTTCATTTCATTTCCGTACATGCGATAATCTCGGGAAGCTCTTAACCTAAGCCAAGCTTCTAAATGTGAACTGCGGAACTGACATCAGCAGCAGTTCCGACTGCTGGAAAAAAAATTGTTCATTTGTCCAATTCGGACATTGTTTGACATTCCGGGCGTCTCCGGGTGTTGCTTGTTGTCACCGATCGCAAATCGCTTGCCAAGCCATCGCGGTCATATTAAACACCGTCCAGAGTTTCAAACAATGGGTGAATTGGACAAATTAACACTTTTATTTTTGAGTTTTTAGCAGTCAGAACTACTGCTGAGTTCAATTCCAGAGTTAAAATTTTGAAATTTGGTTCATGTTAAGAGATTCTGGAGCTCATCGCATTTCGGCTGTAATGCTTATAATGCGTCCAGAGTTGTATTTGCACATTATGTGGATGGTAGCTATCTCCAGACGTGTCTGGGCGGTGTTTACAGTATGACCGGGAGAAAATGGATTTCACATCTTATTGTGTTTCCATCTTCACTGTTATTCTACGCAGAATCATTTTGACGAGACGGTATGAATCATAATTAACGTTCCCCCGCACGTCTGTCTTCCCTTCCCCCACTGCTCCTCATTCCTTCCCCCTCCCTCCCTCATCCACCCCGCTTGCTCCCATCGTCAATCTCCCCTCTTTCTCCCCCTTCCTCTCTCTCTATCCCCCTTCTTCGCTCCCCTCTCACCCCTTCCTCTCTCCCCCCTTTATCTCTCTCTCTCTCTCTCTCTCTCTCTCTCTCTCTCTCTCTCTCTCTCTCTCTCTCTCTCTCTCTCTCTCTCTCTCTCTCTCTCTCTCTCTCTCTCTCTCTCTCTCTCTCTCTCTCTCTCTCTCTCTCTCTCTCTCTCTCTCTCTCTCTCTCTCTCTCTCTCTCTCTCTCTCTCTCTCTCTCTCTCTCTCTCTCTCTCTCTCTCCCCCTATCTTCATGTTCCCATCAGTGAAGCGATGCGAGGTATTTGCCCAGATGGGCAAATGTACGTCCGAGAAATGGTTAAGGACATGTTCAAGAACGGTTTTTTTAATCTTCCAACTAAAATGGCCGCCGGTCTACCGGTCGGCCATGTTTAATCAGACCACACCTGTATGCCATCATGTACTGTGCTTTGACAAGTTTGAACAAAATCGGATCATGCACGTCCGAGAAATGGTTGGGGACACGTTTAAGTAATGAAATGGCCGCCGGTCGGCCATCTTGGATCTGATGTTGAAAAAAAAAATGATGTGCACAGGTAAGCCATCGTTAATTAATTATCTGCGTGCCACGTTTGAACAAGATCGGTAAATACATGTCTGAGATATGGCGAAGGATGGACACATCTGGACAAGACACAATGTAATATGGAATAGGCAAAGCCGAGAAGCGAACGTAGAATTCTTCTTACATTCGATGCTGCAATTTCCGGTTACTTCGGCCTGGATTCGGGATCAGCGATCAAATAATGTAAATCACGATTAAAAATTATTTTTTGATGATGTAGGAGATATCTTTATTACCTCAACATTACCTTCACAACAACAACAACACCGCCTAGAACAGGATGTCATCTGAAAAAATAAATATTACCTCAACATTACCTTCACAACAACAACAACACCGCCTAGAACAGGATGTCATCTGAAAAAATAAATATTACCTCAACATTACCTTCACAACAACTACACCACCGAGAACAGGATCTCATCTAAAAAAAAAAATATTACCTCAACATTACCTTCACAACAACAACTACACCGCCAAGAACAGGATCTCATCTAAAAAAAGAAATATTACCTCAACATTACCTTCACAACAACAATTACACCGCCTAGAACAGGATGTCATCTGAAAAAATAAATATTACCTCAACATTACCTTCACAACAACAACAACACCGCCTAGAACAGGATGTCATCTGAAAAAATAAATATTACCTCAACATTACCTTCACAACAACTACACCACCTAGAACGGGATCTCATCAAAAAAAAAAAATTACCTCAACATTACCTTCACAACGACTACTACACCGCCTAGAATGGGATCTCATCGAAAAAAATAAATACTGGAAGCGAACGTAGAATTCTTCTTACATTCGCTTCTGACTTTACGTATAACTTGTTCACAACTGTATACGCAATTTCCGGTTACTTCGGCCTGGATTCGGGATCAGCGATCAAATAATGTAAATCACGATTAAAAATTATTTTTTGATGATGCGGGAGATATCTTTATTAAAATCAGTGGAGGAAATATACGCCATGTCTGATATTATTTCGGTCTTTCATGTCTCCGACGATGCCTTTATCTCCCGGCATGCACACATAAGGTTTCACTTCTGGTTCAGAGAAAAAAACACCGACGATGAGATCCTCACAAGATTTCACTTCCGGTTCAGAGAAAAAACCACTGCCGATGAGATCCTCACAAGGTTTCACTTCCGGTTCAGAGAAAGAACCACCGACGATGAGATCCTTACAAGGTTTCACTTCCGGTTCAGAGAAAAACCACCGACAATGAGATCCTCGCAAGGTTTCACTTCCGGTTCAGAGAAAAAACCACCGACGATGAGATCCTCACAAGGTTTCACTTCCGGTTCAGAGAAAAAACCACCGGCGATGAGATCCTTACAAGGTTTCACTTCCGGTTCAGAGAAAGAACCACCGACGATGAGATCCTTACAAGGCTTCACTTCCGGTTCAGAGAAAGAACCACCGACGATGAGATCCTCACAAAGTTTCACTTCCGGTTCAGAGAACAAACCACCGACGCTGAGATCCTCACGCCGTTTCCCTTTGATCTCCCTTTCCCGAGCTCGTCGTATTCATTCACCATCCCGAGTGTCGAGAACCTGAGTGGGAGATATGAAGATCCACGACCGCGGATAAAGGTGAAAATCGGTTTTTGGTGCGAAACGATGGAATGAATGAATGAATTAGGAGTCTTGAGATATCTCTCTCGTGTCCTGGCCTTGATAAGTCGAAAGCACCGATTGTTGTGTATAAGGGAACGGTGCAGGTGGACAGAGAAACACCTGAATCAAAGCGTGCAGGTGGACAGATATACACCGGAATTAAAGTGTGTAGGTGGACAGATCGACACCTGAATCAAAGCGTGCAGGTGGACAGATCTACACCTGAATTAAAGTGTGTAGGTGGACAGATCGACACCTGAATCAAAGTGTGCAGGTGGACAGATCGACACCTGAATGAAAGCGTGCACATGGACAGATTGACACCTGAATCAAAGCGTGCAGGTGGACAGATCTACACCTGAATCAAAGTGTGCAGGTGGACAGATCTACACCTGAATTAAAGTGTGCACATGGACAGATTGACACCTGAATCAAAGCGTGCAGGTGGACAGAACGACACCTGAATCAAAGCGTGCAGGTGGACAGATCTACACCTGAATCAAAGCGTGCAGGTGGACAGAACGACACCTGAATGAAAGTGTGTAGGTGGACAGATCGACACCTGAATCAAAGTGTGCAGGTGGACAGAACGACACCTGAATCAAAGCGTGCAGGTGGACAGAACGACACCTGAATCAAAGTGTGCAGGTGGACAGAACGACACCTGAATCAAAGCGTGCAGGTGGACAGATATACACCGGAATTAAAGTGTGTAGGTGGACAGATCGACACCTGAATGAAAGTGTGTAGGTGGACAGATCGACACCTGAATCAAAGTGTGCAGGTGGACAGATATACACCGGAATTAAAGTGTGTAGGTGGACAGATCGACACCTGAATGAAAGTGTGTAGGTGGACAGATCGACACCTGAATCAAAGTGTGCAGGTGGACAGATCGACACCTGAATCAAAGTGTGCAGGTGGACAGATCTACACCTGAATCAAAGCGTGCAGGTGGACAGATCTACACCTGAATCAAAGTGTGCAGGTGGACAGATCGACACCTGAATCAAAGTGTGCACATGGACAGATCTACACCTGAATCAAAGTGTGCAGGTGGACAGATCTACACCTGAATTAAAGTGTGCACATGGACAGATCTACACCTGAATCAAAGCGTGCAGGTGGACAGAACGACACCTGAATGAAAGTGTGTAGGTGGACAGATCGACACCTGAATCAAAGTGTGTAGGTGGACAGAACGACACCTGAATCAAAGCGTGCAGGTGGACAGAACGACACCTGAATCAAAGTGTGCAGGTGGACAGAACGACATCTGAATTAAAGTGTGCAGGTGGACAGATCGACACCTGAATCAAAGCGTGCAGGTGGACAGATCGACACCTGAATCAAAGTGTGCAGGTGGACAGATCGACACCTGAATCAAAGCGTGCAGGTGGACAGATCGACACCTGAATCAAAGCGTGCAGGTGGACAGATCGACACCTGAATCAAAGCGTGCAGGTGGACAGATCGACACCTGAATCAAAGTGTGCAGGTGGACAGATCGACACCTGAATCAAAGCGTGCAGGTGGACAGATCGACACCTGAATCAAAGTGTGCAGGTGGACAGATCGACACCTGAATCAAAGCGTGCAGGTGGACAGATCTACACCTGAATCAAAGTGTGCAGGTGGACAGATCGACACCTGAATCAAAGCGTGCAGGTGGACAGAACGACACCTGAATTAAAGTGTGCAGGTGGACAGATCTACACCTGAATGAAAGTGTGTAGGTGGACAGATCGACACCTGAATCAAAGCATGCAGGTGGACAGATCGACACCTGAATCAAAGCGTGCAGGTGGACAGATCTACACCTGAATCAAAGTGTGCAGGTGGACAGAATGACACCTGAATCAAAGCGTGCAGGTGGACAGATATACACCTGAATCAAAGTGTGCAGGTGAACAGATCTACACCTGAATCAAAGCGTGCACATGGACAGATTGACACCTGAATCAAAGCGTGCAGGTGGACAGAACGACACCTGAATCAAAGCGTGCAGGTGGACAGAACGACACCTGAATCAAAGCGTGCAGGTGGACAGAACGACACCTGAATTAAAGTGTGCAGGTGGACAGATCTACACCTGAATGAAAGTGTGCAGGTGGACAGATCGACACCTGAATCAAAGCGTGCAGGTGGACAGAACGACACCTGAATTAAAGTGTGCAGGTGGACAGATCTACACCTGAATGAAAGTGTGCAGGTGGACAGATCGACACCTGAATCAAAGCGTGCAGGTGGACAGAACGACACCTGAATTAAAGTGTGCAGGTGGACAGATCTACACCTGAATGAAAGTGTGCAGGTGGACAGATCGACACCTGAATCAAAGCGTGCAGGTGGACAGATCGACACCTGAATCAAAGCGTGCAGGTGGACAGATCTACACCTGAATCAAAGTGTGCAGGTGGACAGAACGACACCTGAATCAAAGCGTGCAGGTGGACAGATATACACCTGAATCAAAGTGTGCAGGTGAACAGATCTACACCTGAATCAAAGCGTGCACATGGACAGATTGACACCTGAATCAAAGCGTGCAGGTGGACAGAACGACACCTGAATCAAAGCGTGCAGGTGGACAGAACGACACCTGAATCAAAGCGTGCAGGTGGACAGAACGACACCTGAATTAAAGTGTGCAGGTGGACAGATCTACACCTGAATGAAAGTGTGCAGGTGGACAGATCGACACCTGAATCAAAGCGTGCAGGTGGACAGAACGACACCTGAATTAAAGTGTGCAGGTGGACAGATCTACACCTGAATGAAAGTGTGCAGGTGGACAGATCGACACCTGAATCAAAGTGTGCAGGTGGACAGAACGACACCTGAATCAAAGTGTGCAGGTGGACAGAACGACACCTGAATTAAAGTGTGCAGGTGGACAGATCGACACCTGAATTAAAGTGTGCAGGTGGACAGATCTACACCTGAATCAAAGCGTGCAGGTGGACAGATCTACACCTGAATCAAAGTGTGCAGGTGGACAGATCGACACCTGAATCAAAGTGTGCAGGTGGACAGATCTACACCTGAATCAAAGTGTGCAGGTGGACAGATCGACACCTGAATCAAACCGTGCAGGTGGACAGAATGACACCTGAATCAATGAACGACACCGGGGGGGGGGGGGGCGGGGCTGGGGGGCTGGGGTTATCCAAATGAATTAATCGATCGATTCATTAAACTGGCGATCACACCTGTCCTCCGGGAGGGAGTACCCTTCTCAGTTTATTGGAGTACGTGCTAGAGTGCAGGAGTTTATCCGATGTACACGTTCGTCCAGTGTCCTTGGGTGGCCACTTCAGGTAAGTATTGGAACCGGAGGTCGAACCAGGTTTGGAACCTCGACGTCGGCCCAATAACTGTTAAATATCAATTATGGACTTTACTCCACGATGTCCACGTTTACTCCACTTGTTACGTATTTGGAAACCTTGTGCACACAAACAACCAGAGTCCCCGAAGTTCAGTTATTTCGATAAGTATGTGTACAGTTAGAATCCATCTCCGATGTCTGATGGGAATTTCGTGTGTGCACTGTGAGTTATTTTATAGTTAGGTAATTTAAATCTCCAGATCCCCCTCCACTTGGGGCCGCAGTGTCTTTCAGCGCTTGCGCCCTCGCCTCGCGGCCGTAGCATACGAGGCAAGGTCCTCGCGTGCTTGATTCGACTTCCTCAAATTGGTCTGCATTCCAACACCATGAGGCAAAATCGTTTCTCTAGCAAGAGGGGTACAGACACGCGTAGAGGGGGTGGGGTTTTCCCGGCTCGGCCATAACCCCGCCCAGAAAGGACGGACCCATGGAGGTCCCTGTCCAATCAGGGCGATCATCGCGTCAGCTCCACCAAGGCCCCGCCCCGCTCAGAGCGGTCGAAAAAGGACGACGCGACCCTCAGTGTGAGTGTGTGTGTGTGGAGAGTTCTTGTGCTCGTTCGAGTTCGGAGAGTTCAGAAAGTTCTTGCGTGTCCTTGGGAATTCTTTGAAGTTCTTTGGAGGGAGCAGCTCTTGGAAGACAGTTTGGGTGCACTGTCATCATTGCTGGAGCTCTCAAGCCTGGAGTCTCCGCTGGCCTTCTACAAGGGCCCCACACGTGCAGTCGCGGGCCAAGTCGCATGAACGCGGTCAGGTACCCCGACAGAACTCTGACCCCCAGCTCGACTATCCCCTTGGCTGCGAGGGTCGAATAAAGACCAATTGGGTCCTCTTTTTCTTTTGAGTGTGTGTCTGTACGTGGCGCCGTCCTATAAGTAAAACTGTTTAAGTGTTTATGATCATTGTAAATATTTGCTTGCATATAGTCGTGAATAAGTCGACACTTCGTCCCTTTATTTTATTCCTGTAAATAAAATAATTGTTTAAATGTTCCAGTTCGTTTCTGTCCTTTCTTTGATTGACCCAGCATGGTTCGGATTTGAGAATTTGTGAGGCCGTTTGGGCCGGGAAGTTGTCATTGGGACCGGCGCGGCTCTGGTAACTCCGCTCGGTTACGCCGGATCCGAGTCGGTACCTGCGACTCGGTCCAGACAACGTCGGCCGAGGGTGTGGTTTCCCCAGTAGCTAGACGGCGTGAGTACTTAGGTAAATTGGAATAGACAAGTGGACCCTACCTCACGCCGTTGAAATATTGGTGACCACGGTCCGCGAAGGGACCCGTGACCTTTTGTTCTTATCCGAGAGTCACGACCTAAATTCCGGGTGTTCGGCGGGAGACGGCTCTACTGCTCCACCTCGTGGTCGTTTACCGCCACCGAACCCCGGCCTACAACACACTATCGTGTGATTATACAATCATAAAGGTGTCAAAACGTACCTTGAATTGTTTTTCTTTTTCTTCACCCACCTGTCCACCGACAGTCAGCAAACGCATTCAGTTTCGGTATGACGTCATTTTGTCAAATCGTTGACGTTCCTCGTACACGTACTGCCTTTGTACATGTGCTTGTACCGTTAAAATGTAACTGTTCCTCGAGGACAAAATGCTGATGTTTGAGTTCTGCTCGTCTCTTACTCCAGTGCATGTAAGTTATTGTTATTAATCGTCTCATGAATGTCCCATCAGTTCTGCTTCCTGAGTCACCACAATGCCCAAGACCAAGATGGCCGGCTCGCTCCTGCCCCCGATCTCACGCCTGCAGCGATGGTTTGCTTACTGCAAACTCTGCTTTCTCTCCCTCTTCTACTCCGCTAACCCTGGAGACGACTGGCTCCTGGAGTTCATGTTTCAGCCCGTGTACCACTTGGTGGAGTTGGTGGTGCCATGGGCCGGACCGGTACGGCTTCGAGCCGCCGAGTGCTCGCTCGCCCCTCGTACTCATCCTCTCGATCCCGGCACTTTAACCTTTATTTTATTTATCGTCATCGTGCACTTACGGAATCGGCGCTGATAAAGTTCTACATTTCAGGTGTTTGTAGGTCTCGTATGCTGCTTGCTCTCGTCGGTGGTGCTCATCATGTACCTGTGCGTGCTTCCCACCGTGTTGCCCACCTTGGGTATGCCAGCCCGGTGCGTCCACTTGCTGCTCGCACACTGGCTCCTTGTGCACGTGGTATTTAACTTCAAGCATGCCGTGTGTGTACCACCTGGCACACCCTCCTGGGTAGGTGTATCACTCGACACTACCGATTCGGATGAAATTACCATTCCTGACTGGTTTCTTACCTTTTCGTTATTCAAAGTCAAAGTAACCAAAACGTAAAGGTTTCACCAGAAAGGGGTTGCTGGCATGGTCTGCCAGGTACCCCCTTCTGGTAAAACTACCAAAATCACGAATCACTGCTCACCTTCACTCTTTCATTCCTCTTTTTTCCCACCTTTGGAATAAACTCCCTCCCTCTGTTCAATCCCATTCTTCCCTCCAGGCCTTCAAAATAGCTCACCACCACCTCTTATCATCCCCCATCCAAATCCTCGGTTTTCTACCCCCGTTAATCCACCCCAAACCCACCTCCTTCAAATTCCTTACTTTCCTTCCTGAAAGTCCCTGTAATGTCCATCTTGTATACCCATGTTCTCCACCCCATACCTCTTCCTTCCACAGATCTCCTCATGTCTCTGTTCCCCACTGTTTTGTCCTTCCCACTCCAGCCCCTCGTCTCCTGCCCCCCCCCCCTTGTTGAACGTACTGTGTGTTAGTTCTCATACGAGCCTCGACGTGGTATACAAACAAAAACACCAGGTATGACCGAAGAACAGGGTGATCATGAAGGTTTCTGGTACAAAGTTGTTTCATTTTAACGAATATATTTCATGGACAACGTCTCTGTGTTGAACAGTTATAACTGGATTCTACTCTCCCACTTCCAACGACAAAAAGGAAACGCCACACTGGTCGCACCTATACCTGTAAGAATTTTTATGTTTTAAAACTTTATGCCATTTCTATCAACAGGCTGTCGTGGACAGGAGTAAGGTGTCTACCTGTAAAAAGTGCTTCTCTCCACGCCCACCGAGGACGCACCACTGCAGCGTGTGCAACAGGTAAAGCGGTCGGTGGGTACGTGCCGGAGTAAGTTCATTCGAACAACATTTTGCAGGATGTCCTTTTGAAAGGTCAATGGGAGGCCAAAAAGGCAAATTCTTCCTTTACCGACAAACGTCCGTTCCAACTTCCTTTCCCCTGCAGGTGCGTCCTGACGATGGATCATCACTGCTGTATCCTTTGTTGCCGAGCTAAAATGCTCCGTATTCCTCGTTTCCAGGCACACTCATCCGGTATTCCCTTGACACACTCCGCAGATTGGATGAATAACTGTGTGGGCCACTTTAACCACCGCTACTTTTTTTCGTTCTGCACCTTCACCTCCCTGGGGTGTGTTTACTGCTGTGTTACCAGCGCACCATTAGCAACGGAGGCCTACGCCGCACAGGTAAAAGCACACGCTCGGTGGATCCAAGCACCATCGATGAGACGTCTTCCATCAGAATTGCCTTTTGTGAATGGACTCGTGTGGGAATTGCAAAGTTAAAATCTTTTTTGTTTTTCAATCAAGAAAGCTGCAACGGAACAGGGACACCGCAACGGCTTACTTCTTTACATGTGGGTCTTGTGCGGGTGAGTCGTCATTCTGTATCCCCCCTTGCCTTCCTTTTGATTTGCCATGTCGGGGTGGGTTCGTACATCGAGGCTACTCGTGTCGTTCTGTCCGTACACCGCACAGTGGAGTCAGCGTGCTGCTCACCGCCCTGACGCTGTGGCACATGCGGCTCGTTACCCGCGGAGTGACGAGCGTTGAACGGTTGCAGAATCGGCAAAACCAAAAGGAGCTCCGTAACAAAGACCAGGTGCGTACCGCAATACGACTCCCAATGCGGTGCCTGCAAATTGGTCTTCAGGTTAAAACCACAACCACTGCACCGATACATTCTGAAGGCAGCATCGAATGTCTGCACTGAGTGGTGTTTGGTTATTTCCCATCATTGACCCCCTTTTCTCTCTTAGTGTTTCAGGAACGTCTACGATCACGGTGCACTGGAGAACTGGAAACGGTTTCTGGGCGTGCGATGTCGCAGGTACTTTGTAGGGCACTCGGGCCTGGTTTTTTTGTTTAGAAAGACTGTATGGACCGATCCATTGTTGACATCACATGTTTATTGCAAATAATACTTGGGGGGGGGGAGGGGGAAGGAGGGAATTGAGGGAATTGAGGGGTCGATCCGTCGTCTTGATTTCCAGGTGCTGTTTGCGGTACGAGCTGGCCAGGTGAAGCTGATATTTACTCTTTCAAAACATGATTATACCGAGCTGCATGGCAGCAACCAAGAGACTCTCGTTACATTATCCGTTACAAGCCAATCCTTAATCGGCACCAATCGGCACCGCACGGCCATCTAGTATTTCATTGCAAACAGTATCTGGAAACAAAAATTGTGGGGCAAGCCCTCGCTTGCCCCCAGGAAGACCTGTGACAATAAGTGTGGACACCATTGGAGTGGAAGTTGGTGTTTGAGAGCCAGCATCGGTGTGAGAGCAAGTTAGTTCAGTCATTGATTCCACCGAGCAGACTCGTCATGGTTGGATCGTCCGCTCTGAAGCTGGAGATCGGCGGTTCAAATCCCCTCCTAATCAAACCAAATATTTTGAAATGGTACGTGCTGCTTTCTCGCTTGATGCTCCACATTTAATAGGATAGAGCACGGAAAAAAAACGCTGGGAAGGCAATTGCAAACCATCCAGTGTAACCCTCGCCAAGAAACTGCTTCGGCAGCACCAATGCTATGGAACAGAGTGTGGTACATCGGAACCACCCCCCTCACCCCGGATTTTGCTCCTGCATCCATCTTGTCCAGCCGTTGCATTCCCCCCTGCCCCTCATCATTACCCACACCCCTTGTTTGTCCATCTGTTTATTTTCTCCTTTGGCCCAGATGTTTCCATTTCCCCTTATCCTCCTGTTGTTCGAGCTCTTCCACGAGCCTTGACTCGTCATTACTTGGTCACATTCCTCAAACATGCTGTAGTTGTAGCACGTTTCGCTGATGTGGGATCTACAAATCTCCAATCTTTCTCACGAGCCTGAGGACATTTGTTTCACAACTTGTCTGTCGGTTTGTAGCACACCTTCACTATCGTCTTTCCCTGCAAAGCACTCGAGGGACATTGTACGTTAACTACCGGGGATGCCTCTTCGGGATGGTTGAAGCCACACAACGCAAGTTGCAGAGCCAAATCGTCCGCACTCTTCCTCGCTGCCTGGACTTGTCAGATCTATCGGCGATGTCCGTGCAAGTCCTGAGTGAAGGGTGAATCGTGAAGGATGGTGTTTAACTCTTGGGCTTGACCATGATCTTAAATATTTCAATGATGGGACAGATCAAACTGAAAGGGTACTCGGTGGAGTGCGTACCTCCGCCAGCCTGGTTAGTTGATGTTTTGTATCCCACTGATAGGTCAGATCTGGATTCGGACCTGAACTAAAATTTAAATCGGCTTGTTCTCGTCACAAACCCAAGCTCTCCACCACATATTTCATCCAAAGCTGTCCACAACTGAGAGATATTTTGTTCGCTTGCGGTTCTTGAGCGACGGTGGTGTTCTCTCGGGGTCTCTGCCAACTTTCTCAAAGACAAGTTTCTCGGTGGTTTTTTATTTGCTGTCATTTTGTTATCTCCGTTTCCTGTGTGTCTGCAGTTCGGTTTTGTTTTAAAAATCCTTCCATTTGGTGAGCATTCGTCGGTCCTTTCAAATTGGGTTTCCTTGAGGCCGACCTTTTCCTTGATGTGCACGATCCTGTTATTCTATTCCCTATTTATTAGCTTCAGGTGTTTTTTTCACCACAATCCCTCCACTCTTTCAATACCCTCTGTTTCGTATAATAATATAATAAAATGAAGCTATATCTTTTCCATTCTCACCTGACCCCTCCCGTAACCACGTGATTTCTCAACCCCTTCTTCCTCTTCCTGTAACGTCCGCTGACCTTCCATCTTCCTTCTAATTATGCCCGATCCACATTCACCATCTCTTCTTCAACCTTTCCTTTGCTTTTTTTTTTTTTTGATAAAGATGAAGTAATCTCTTAAAATGTTTCAACTTCCTCTTTCCCACGAGTGGTTCTCATTATTGTGTCATAATTCACAACTCTTTTTCTTCTTCGAAAGCCGTTTTCAATTCGACCTTTCCTTCGTCCCGTGTATGAAACGTCCCACTGCTACAATGTTCCTTTTTCTCCATTCTCTTAATCCTCCTGCATTGCATCCCTCACGTGATGTCTTTAATCGCATCTCTGAATTAAGTAATGTATGTTCGTGTTCCATCAATCGTCCTTTTTTTTTTTTTTTTTCCATCTTCAGTGCTAATTCACCCCAGCTCCTTAAATCTACCTCCTCCTAGCCCCTCACCTGTTATCCCCTCTTCTTGCCCCTCATCCTACCTCTGCTCTTGGCACCTCTTCACTGTCTTCTGCTTCAGTGTCAGCCCCTCCTCTGTTGTCCCAAAGTGTGTGGTGTTCTCACACCTGTGGACTCCATTCCAACCAAACAGATATCTAACTCTCTCAATCAGTGCACTCGTCACCACAAACATGCTCCTTCCTTTCTCTCAGCACACCTCCCCCCCTCCCCCTTCTTCCCAACCCCTCATATCTTGTACCTTTCCCTGCCTGCTCCCTTCTTCTTCACCATACCAGGACCAAGTCTCATCCCTCCCCACACCCCACCTCTCTCCTCGCCTTCCTGCCCCTTGGCCGTGCCTGCTCCCATCGTCTCCCCTCCCTCTCAAAGCAACCTTTACACTCTTCCCCCTCATCTATCTCAAAAACTCCTCTCTCACCCTCAACCCTCCCCTCTCAAAGTTACCTGCCCCCTCACATCCACAAAGCTGCCTCCTTCCCCTGCCCTCTCTCTTCTATCGAATCACTCCACCTCCTCAAATCTTCAATTGCCCTCTGCACCCTCTCTTATTACTCCCCACCATGCCTCATCCCATCACCACTGAACTTTTTCTCCTCCTCATTCGACCCTCTCCCCGGGCTCTTCTGCAATCCCCCACACACTGTCAACAACTCTCCTTACCTCGCCCACTCCCCTGCACCCAAAGCCTCCTCCCTCCCTTTTCCTTAACAGTGTGGACCTCAAACATCCAGGACCTTTTCTAAAACCTTACAGATCTTTCCATGCAGGTTGACTGACAAACCAGACATAATCTGCTTAACAAACTTTCCTCCTTAAAGACATCTCTGACTCAAGTATCTCTCCCTGGTTACTCCCTCCTCCGGTATGACAGACCTGAGCCTCGTCCTGGTGGAGGAGTCGCTCTCTTCATCAAAGACTATTTCTCACTCTCCGTGCACTGCCCTCACTCCCCCACACCCCCAGGAATACTTCTGGCTACGATTTCCCCTCCACTCCCACCTCATGTTTATATGTGTTTTGTACCATCCACCAAACAGTGATAATTCCATTTACATCTCCATCCATCCATTGGGACCAGAGTCTGCACAGAGCGTCGGTGCTGCCGGGGCAGTCTCCTGGGCTAATGGGAACAATCCTGGACAGGTCTCCACACTGACGCAGGATACTCAAATGGCTCAATAATCCCCGCAAGCTAGTACTCATTTTGCCGACCTCAGAAGGATGACAGGCTGAGTCAACCCCACCTGGTATTAATTCAACGGCTGAGCAGCATTTGAACTCAGGACACTGGGATCCCAAGGCCGTCACCCTCGCCATTAAGCCAACACCAGGCATGCGAGGACTCAGAGGACCCAAAAATCTCCGACGCCTGCCGAAAACATGAACCAACTTCTATCCACTCATCCCAACTCTCTCTTCCTCATATGTGGTGACTTCAGTTGTCATCATGCCATTTGGCTCGGTGTGGGTACCTCTCCCACCTGTTATGGTACTTCAGCAAAGGACTTCTACGACTCAAGGGACTGACTCAATCGGTCAACTTCCTGACCCGGATCTCAACCAACCGTACTCCATCTCTTCGGGATCTGATTTTGACATATTTCCCTGAAAATATCTGCCGTTCTTCTTCCGCACCAATCGGGTCTTCTGACCACGTGCTTGTCAAAGTAGACATCTCTCTGACTGTTATTTGAGAATGACCTCAGCGCCATAGAGTCTGGCATTTCACTCAGGCCGACTGGCAGGGACTTCAAGTAGACATCAAACTTCTAAACTAGTCTCCCATCTCGACTTTCTCTGACATTAATTTTTTCAAAGAAACTTGCTCTCCCTCATGCACAGATTTGTCCTACCCTTCCTCCCGCCCTTGGTTCACTGAAGCTTGTGGTGAGGCAGTTGTCCTAAAACAACTTACCTTTGCCTCATGGAAAGCAAACCCAACTGAGGGTAATCTCAGTTCCTTCCACAATGCTCGGAACAAGTGTGTGTCTACCCTCAAGAGAACCAGAAAACAACATCTTTCTAATCTCAAGTCTGAACTCTCAAACCTCTCTCCCTCCTCAAAATCCTGGTGGCATCTAATTTATCTTTTTGGTGTATGTTCCCCCTCCATCACCTCCCTCCGCACCAGTTAACACTGCTTGTGAAAAGGCTGAATGCCTAAAAACCTGCTCTGCTTCTCCTTCTCACCCTCTCTCTGTTCTATTCATCCTCTCATTTGCTCAAGATCTGCTATCTGCTTGGAAATCAGTTAAACATTACTGCCCTGCTTAAAAAAGGTGTAAAAACAGATTCCTGCAAATACAAATCAATCAACCTTCTCCCAATCATCAGCAAGGTTATGGAATCCATCTTCGCTTCAGACATGGTCACTCTACCCTGGATATGCTGCTTCTGCTCTCCCAACAATGGATGGAGATCTTCGATGCCAGACATGACATCAGAGCCATATCCTTGGACATATCGCGTGCTTTCGATACGGTCCAAGTTGTTTCAGGACAACTGCCCAACTGTTTCAGGACAAGTTGCTGATGACTCCACCCTCTGCCGTACCATCTGTCATCCCTAAAGGCCCTGTCACACCTTGACGTTTTAGCCAGGAATGGCAACGTATAAAAATGCACGTAAAACGTTGGCGTACGCTGAAGTTTTGAGGTTTTTTTAAGTTTTGGCTGTATTAATAACGTGTTGGTCGTATGCATAACGTATTAGTAACGGGCACGGAACGTTTCGTTGTGTTAAAGATAACTTATACCAACGAATGCTTAGCCTGTTGTCGGCGTTCACAACCTATGCCCAACGATAGTTTAACTTAGTCATAGCGCGCTGCACGTATCGCCGACAAACTCGTGGCGTTCCCTGTCCAAAACCTGCCGCACGCAGATTTAAATCATAACCGCCTGACAATTGGAAGTGTCAACATCGCAGTCACACCTTGACGATTTAGCCAGCGTATGACGACCCATGAAAAATGTGTCTAAAACGCTGGGACACGTCGAATACGGTATGGGTAAGTTGTGTATACGTTAGGAGCAAGATGAAAAACAATGAAGTACGCTGGCATATTACGTGGTACGTCTAGTACGTCGTGAAATTTCAAGCATGCTGAAAATTTTACGACGTACTCGACGTATGGCTCACAAGTTCCGCATACGCTGGTATAAGTTCTCGGCACGCTCCGCAATCGTTTACACACGTCGGCCACACGTTACTTGTAAGTTACTCATAAGTCGAAACACGTCGAGGTAATGTTTAGCATACCCGAAACTTAATTTTTAACCTACGAGTAACGTGCTTTGAACCTATGAGTAGCGTGCTTTGAACCTATGTGTAATGTATCTCAAACGAACATTGGCGTATGTAGACGAATTAGATTGACGTCTTCCGGACGACCACAGAACTTACTGAACGTGTTTCTAACTTACAGCTACCGTATAATGGCGTATTGGCAGCGTTTAGGGGACTTGGTATATACAAATGGGCTTCACAAGAGGAACCCGTCAGTGTTCGAGACTCCATGTTGAGTAGATGTCAATGTCAGTAGCAGTAGCAGTAGTAGTAGTAGTAGTTCGAGAGAATTTAGTGATGTCGATGTTATTCGTAGTAGTTAGAGAGAATTTAGTGATGTTGATGTTAGTAGTAGTAGTTCGAGAGAATTTAGTGATGTCGATGTTGGTAGTAGTACTAGTAGTTCGAGAGAATTTAGTGTTGTCAATGTTATTAGTAGTAGTTCGAGAGAATTTAGTGATGTTGATGTTATTAGTAGTAGAAGTAGTAGTAGTTCGAGAGAATTTAGTGATGATGTTATTAGTAGTAGTAGTCGTTCGAGAGAATTTAGTGATGTCGATGTTGGTAGTAGTAGTAGTGTTAGCAGTAGTAGTAGTTAGAGAGAATTTAGTGATGTCGATGTTAGTAGTAGTAGTATTAGTAGTAGCAGTAGTAGTAGCAGTAGTAGTTCGAGAGAATTTAGTAATGTCGATGTTAGTAGTAGTAGTAGTAGTAGTAGTAGTAGTAGTAGTAGTAGTAGTAGTTCGAGAGAATTTACTGATGTCGATGTTGGTAGTTGTAGTAGTAGTAGTACTTTCAAGTAACGTGTTGCAAAGTGTGAACAACGTTCATGTAGCGTGCTTACAAAACGTTACTCATAGGTTAGAAATAAGTTTCGGGTACGCTAAACATTACCTCGACGTGTTTCGACTTATGAGTAACTTACAAGTAACGTGTGTCAACGATCGCATAACGTGCCTACAACTTATGGCCAGCGTAGCAGAACGTGTGAGTCATACGCCGGCCTACGTCGTAAAATTTCAAGCATGAAAAAATTCGAGGAAAACCCCAAAGTTCAACGTTTAAAGCCAGCGTACTACCACTTATGGCAGTGTTTTTCAGCGTGGTCTTAACATATACAAAACGTACCCATAACGTATTCGACGTGTACCAGCGTTTTACACAAATCGGCATACGCTGGCTAAAACGTCAAGGTGTGACTGGGCCTTAAGACCGACAAGCAGCAGCTTCTTCGCTCTCTGCAGATCTGGATAAAATCACAAACTGGTCCAACATGTGGAACATGTCATGTCTCAACCTTGACAAATCTCACTATGTTTCTCTGAAAGGACTGTCTCGACCCCCCCCCACCCCCCACTCCCAAATCTAGTTTCTCAACAATCCTTTTGAAGACGTCCTTTCATTAAAGTTTCTGGGTCTATCTGCCATGATCTTTCCTGGGAAAGCCACATTTCCAAGCTGGCCTCCAAAACCAGTCACCGACTCGACTGGGCATCCTCCGTCATGCAAAGTCCTTCCTTGGCACACCTGAGCACCTGACCATGTATAAAGCTTTCATCCACAGCCTCATGGCGTACTGCTCTGGGCTGGTGGTCCCGCCTCTCGACTTTCTCGTGTTCATGCTGTGGAAACCAAGGCATTTAGGATCATTGGTATCTCCCACGATGAGGCTGAGTCCTTGGGCCTCTCACCCTCTCACCACAGGCAGGTTGGTGGTCTTTCTGTCTTCTACCATCTCCTCTCCAGTCTCCCCCCCCACCTGCTCTGTCTGTGATCTGTCTCCCCTCCCCCCCTAATATTTCCACAGGGTGCTCAAGGTCTAACAGCAACCCCCTTCTGCTAAAACTTCCAAAAATCAATCACTGCTCACCTCCATTCCTCTTTTTTTTTCCCTGCCTTTGGAACAAACTCACACACTCTCTTCAATCCCACTCTTCCCTCCAGGCCTTCAAAACAACCATTCACCCTCACCTCTCATCTTCCCCATCCAAAAGCATGATATTTTCTACCCCCGTTAATCCGCCTCCTTCAAATTCCCTGCTTTCCTTCGTGAATGTCGCTGTAATGTCCATCTTGTATACCCACGTGTTCCCCACCCCATCCCTCTCCCTTCCACAGATCTAATGTCTCTGTTCCACACTGTTTTGTGCTTCGTGCTTCCCTCTCCCACCCCTCTTGTCTCCTGCTCCCCTTGTTATACGTTCTGTGTGTTCGGTCTTATACGAGCCTCGACAACATATATTACAATAAATAAATAAATAAAAGACGGGTGAAAACATCACCTCCATCCACCTCTGGTGACGGAGGTAATGACATCGAAACAAGACCAGTAAATCCCCACATTTACCCCCAAGTCGGAGTGCTGAATGCATGGAATATTTTCTTTTCTGCAATGTGATTATTTTCAAAGAGAATTTTAATTGGTTGACAAAGTATCCTTTGTCCTTTTACATTTGCAATGTGAAAGGGAGATGGTACTTCCCATTGCTATGACCCCGTCTGAGCACCCAGCTCGTGATATGGGGATCCCACAAGTATTGACGGTCCTTGTAGTTCATGCCAAAGTAGTCTCTCTCAGATGTCCTCATCCTACATGCAATACAGGTAGAGTGCTCCGGGAGTCTTTGATCACCATTTATTTGAAAGGCACGAGGAGGTCCACAGAACGGGTGAAGCAAGAAATGTTTTCAAAATGATGAGCAACGTTGAGGTTTCCTCATTGCAGCTGCTTTGTCATCACGCTTTTGCAGGGACTGGCTGTGTCGAGTTGCGCTGCCTTCCTCCCACCCCCCACTCAACGATGGCTACGTGTGGTCGAGCGGCTCGTGAGCCCCACGGGCCATGACTTTAACCGGAACTTTGATCACCACCGGATGCTGTTCGTACCATTAAGAGGAACCTTCAGGAACAGGTGAAGTTGTCCAAGCACGTTCTCTTGGATTCAGAAACGGTTTAATGGAACTTTACAAATGGCAATGGACAACCAAGGAACAAAGTTTACAGGTTTAAAAAAAAAAAAAAAAAAAAAAAAAAAAAGTGTGTGTATATATATATATATATATATATATATATATATATATATATATATATATATATATATATATATATATATATATATATATATATATATATATATATATATATATATATATATATATATATATATATATATATATATATATATATATATATATATATATATATATATATATATATATATATATATATATATATATATATATATATATATATATATATATATATATATATATATATATATATATATATATATATATATATATATATATATATATATATATATATATATATATATATATATATATATATATATATATATATATATACACACATATAATTACCTTTAACATTTGAACCAATGAAAAGGTTCATCATTTCACAGCGACCTATGAAAAAGAGTACATTGATACCAGTTGGCATTTTAGGTTGTCTTATGTATGGATTTGTTTGGAAGAACACCAGAAGTAATACATTAAAGCTCCCAAAAGCCTGCTGTAAAACAATTAGGCCACACGGTTCAAATTGGCAACACATGCAAGATTAAGATTGTTAACAATGACCATTTGAAAGGTATTCCATGTTGGTATCAAATATACCTGTTGGTTTCGATGATGGCACGTGTCATCGAGTCAGACGGCACCAAGAAAAACGAGTGCTCATATGGTATACGGTGTCTTGGGAACGAGGTTCGAATCTCGGCACATCCATCATGGAAGAGCGACGAATCGCCGAGAACGCGTCATCCAGAGACAAGTGATGGAGCTTCAGTAACCCATTTCGGCCTGGGTTCGAATCCTGACGCAGCTCTAAACTGTCATCTTGATGTTTCACAGGCAGGTCCCTTGGATTGATGTTAAACTGGACGTGTTCCACTGTGTCCTTCGTGAAGAGTAGGCGAGCCGTCGCCGGCACCGTCAACAAATTACACATTCCTGACCCTAATGACCAGCAGAGGTCATTGCATCAGTGGCACAGCCACACCCTCAGCCAATGATGCTACCTCACAGCCTTGTGCTGCACACAAAGAAAGAACGCATTTTGAATGTTTAAATGGAAATAAGAATTCCCTGGCATTCCATAAACACAAATGGTATTCTCTTTTTCATGTGTTTATTGTAATAGATCTCTGTGATCATCAGAAATGTGAAAATAAACAACCTCGTTCGCACAAACGCATTGCGAGTGGCTCCTTGTGGAGCGTGGACCTTTTTTAAACGAACGGAGTGGCCCCAGGTGGAGAATGTTTTCACGGCACGATTGTGGACGTGCGATTAACTTATTCTCAAGACGAGTCAAAGTCCCCATCAAAAGGACTCCTAGCGTGGTGATGGTGATCGACGCTGGGGTTTTGCACGACATTTTCAAATACATTGTGATTCTCAAAGGTCATCAAAAAAAAATTAACAAATACAATCACTCCGGTGTCGGATGGAACGCGTGCGCACACACACGCACAATTCCCTAGATCAAGGCTCACGAATTACAAATGCAACTAATTTATAATCTCGTGGAGCAAATGCTGTTTGCTTTGTGCAACCTTTGCGTAACCTGGACAGGAGTAATACCGGAGGCTGTGCATTTGATCAGAGCACTGACAATCGAGGAGGGCAGCAGGTACATGGATCGATGTCATCTTCCTGGTGACCCCAACAGGAACCTGGAAGAACGACCCACGTAATTATTATAAAAATAAATAAATAAAAATCTCCTTTATGAGAGACAGAGACAGAGAAACTATTCACGATTAGAGTACTAACTCGAAAAAGAAGAACATGCACAAATGAAGAACTCCAATGTAGATAACGGAAGAAGAATACCCTCATGATATTCATCGCATCAGAAAAAAGTGCAAATAATTAAATAAAAGTAAACAACTTGATTGTAAACGACGAGACAGGTTGCCAGATGCTAATGTTCCAACTTTAACCGCTAATGCCCCCGTCGATACGAGCGATCATCGTTCGCCATCCAATGACAGGATGAGGCCAATTTGTACAATCATTAATTTACAACAAATAATTCCAAAGAGTAGAAGGAATTAAGCAGAATAAGTCACCGATTACTGATTACGGTTAAAAGGGCGATTTCTAACACGACTGTGTTGATCGAGAATATAATCATTTTCACACAAGTCTTTCCAATTGTTACCATGGTGACAAGATTGTTCCCACGTGGAAACGATAAATTCACATTAAAAAAAAAACAAAAATTATTTTTGAAATGGACCTCCCTGATCACGACGTCACTGTCGTAACAATGGTAATCGCTTGTCATTCAGATGATACACGTGGCCAACTCAACACAGCTTCACTATGGCCAGATGCGTGAACATCAGTTTAAAGTTCGAAATGAGCTCATCTCCTCAGTAAGATACAAAGTGAACAAAGTTGGTGCTAACACACAGCCCTGCTTCACACCCTTCATACCTGTAAAAGGGGCCAACAGCTCATTGTTAATTTGGATGTGACCGTTCATATAGTACAGACAATGAATCAGCGACATTAGCTTGCCTGGACAAGTAAACCGACGCAAAGTTTGCCACAATAAAGATCGATTTAGACGATCAAAAGCCTTGGTAAAAAAATCAACAAAAGCAGCAAAGACACGAAGACTTTGCTTTCGACGTTTCTCCTGGATTTGACGCAGAGAAAAATCACATCAATGGTCGAACTCACTTAAGATTCTTTCGCTGAGAAGCGAGATGACCGTGTAAATTTGGCCAAAAATTTTTTTTTTTTTTGCAGCGGCCGATCATAGACCAATTCCACGACAGTTGCTTGGATTTGACTGGTCACCTTTTTGAAAACCGGAATAACATTTGCATTCTTGAAAATGCTTGGAAAACCCATGAACCCAGGAAGCGTCAAAGATGAATGGTGCAGTGGCGAGAACAGGACGTCGAGAATTGAATTCAAAACGCTCGTCGAGAAATGATCATGAGCTCTGAAAACAATGGAGAAAGGCTCTCGATCAAAATTCAAGACTCGTCTGTTAAAAACACCATTTTCAGCGAGGATAGGACAGATTGATGAGTTGTTGGATTTCAATTGCATTGTTTTGCCACCGCAGATTTTTTTTTATATTTTTTTGCAAAACGAGTGGAGTGATGAAGGTTTTTTTTATTTTTGTGCCACACGCAAGTCATGAGTAAGAGTTCTTTGACGCGCCTCATTACGAGTTTTGAATTTCCGACTCGTTATCATCGATTCAGTCTTGATTTCTCTTTTTACTCTCTTGCCACATCCAGAACAACCTTTTTTTCAAAATGTCACAGTTTGACCAAATGTCAGTATTGTTGGAAATGTTGATGGACTGATAATAATTGATCAAAGTTTAAAAAAAAAAAAAAATTGAAAATTATCTCAGTGGAACATTAAAAAAAACATATTTTGTACATTAAATGAAGGTAGAGTTTTGTTTCGAGCAAATTGACGCTGACAGATTGTCCAAGAAGCAACGCAACGTAAAAGAGAGAGTGGTCGGTGTTGCGGTTGGCGCCCCTCGTGACGTGCACAGAGCACACAATCACGCGAGTCACATTTTCTAGTAATTAAATCATCGATCGCGTGCCATTGTTTCGATCTCGCATGCTGACAACGACCCCGATTCACGACCGACACTCGAAATAAAATCACAAATTACGAGTTGATGTCTGGAGCATTTTGAAAGCAAAAGACCACCATTCAAATTGACCAAACCCGAACCGTGCCGACCAAGCACACCATGGTAAAGTGGTTATATATTGGGTGAGGAACACCTCAAAACCACTGTCCTTCACAGATAAAGGTGGTTACCGGTGATTTAAACTTTTTTCCATGAACGTGCACAAAACAAACAGCAATCCAAGGTTCCCAGAGGAGTTCTTATAAAAAATCACCATCGAGGTGAGAACATTAGCACAAATCAGTGTACTTGTGACATCAATGGGCAAATCGATGGAAAATAGGATTTGAACCACAGATCCTGACATCACGAGCTCAGTGCTCAGATGGGAACATCAAACAAGTCCATTAATTACAGCGCGTGCGCTGTATACAATTGCACCGAGTTTGAAATGTCCCCGGTGTCTACCACGTCTCCGGTGTCCCCCCCCCTCCCCCACGTGCCTGTGACAGCCAATGAGGGCCGTCCGGTAGATGCAGTGTGTAACCTAGACCGAAATGGCGACAATTGACGGAAGTACCCGATTATTTCAATGGAAATTTGTGAAACTAACGTGTTATATATGTGAAAACCATTGAATTTATTGCTTGACGGAAAAAAAAAGCAAGAAACGCGCCCCTCTCATGTACGAACGACCGAAAGACGTCATTTCCGCCCACCATCGCATTTCGCGCCGAAAGACGTCATTTCCGCCCACCATCGCATTTTGCGCCAAAGACGTCATTTCCGCCCACCATCGCATTTCGCGCCGATCGCCGAACGCTAAGTTCTTATTTTACATCATTCTTTTGCGGCTTCCTGCCACGCTGTATCGAACGATTTCATTCCTTCTGTTATATATAAAGGTGCTTAACACAATAATAACAAGATTTTTACATTTCAAATATTAAGTACGCTTTTTAATTGTTTTTAAACTGAAAAGGCATAAATTGCATATTTTAACATTAGTGTACTCATTTGCTTCACCACACGCGCTGTATTGAAGGATTTCACTTGTTTTTCTCCAATTCGACCTCAAAAGGAGGAAGAGGCCGGATCAGAACAAGAGGTCGTTAGTCATTTAGCGTGCCGGGTCTCTCACCACCGTCCTCGTGCTTCAATCGCCTCGCGTCGAACCAACCGCTTCTTGTCATCGAGAGCGGCGGCGAGGGCATGCTGAACGATCATCCAGTGCGGTAACAGCTGAAACACACATGGTCAATCGCAGTATGTGCTTACACTCGGGACGTACCAACAATCAAGGATAATTACTAATCATGAAAGATACAAAACTTCTATTGAGAGTTTCATAATTTAGTTCAAACCCAGATCAACAGTTTCCACACAAGAATAAAATAAAATAAAATAACGAGAAGATATAATTTGATGTGAATGTGTCAATGGAGATTGCTCCACTCGATGGAGAATTAAAGGTCCCTTGTGGGAGAGAAAGAGAAGAGACGAGTAGAAGAGAGACATCAGATGCTTCAACCTCGAGCCATGCTCTGCAAAATGATTTGCAAAGGGCACCTGACCTTTGACTTCTTCAATCTAAAATTGAATCGTTCCATCTCTGGATTCGTCCAGAAGTGTCAACTATAGTTGAATGCTCTTGAATGGTTCATAAGCTATTGCAGTAACACAGACTTTGAATTAATGGACACGACCTTAGGCCTTTGAACCCAAAACTAAATCAGTTTATCTTTGTATTGCAGTTCATAGTGAAACCAAATTTGGTCAAAATCCGGTTCACAAGTTATTGTGGTAATGAAAATCTGCTACGATCAACGAAACAGTCACATGACATTTGACCACAAAATCGAATCAGTTCATCTTGACCTCATAATATATCTTTGTACTCAGTTCGGTAAACATCCCTTCAGCGGTTCACAAGTTATCATGGTAACAAATCCTGGTGAGGAAGGACAGAAAACCCAAAAAACATAATGCCGTGGGAAGCGGAAGCACAGAAATAACTCGGACACTCGGTCTAGCGCATACCTCCGCCACGTAATGCCTGATCCACGAGAACATATCGGGCCCAATACATGTTTTAAATATCATGTTATACAGAACTAGATCGTTTCTGGCCCCATCTCTCAATGGTGAAGAATCACTTTAAAAATTCTACTATCCTTATCGGGATCTTCACCAAAATCTAATCAGTTTGTCCTTGTCACACACCCAACCTGCCCACAAAGTTTAATCTGAATCCGTCCACAACTTTTTGAGATATCCTGTACAGACAAACAAACAAACAAGAAAAAGAGGTCATGCAGAGCACAATACTTACATAATAGACCACCCCCCCCACCTCCAAAGGTTGCCATGGATACAAATTTCCCATTTCATTAATATTAAAATGGACAATCTTAATCAAACCTTCGGTCAGTCGGATGAAAATGGATTTTTCAGATTGAAATGGGAAATTTTAGAAGTTTGACCTTGAGTTGACCTTTGACCTCAAAAATAGTTGGTTTCCAAATTCAGTGATGCACTATGCAATTGCTGTTTAATTTTCAACTTCATCGGATGTAAATTGACGATTTTTCAGTTATGCATTTCAACAAAATGGACATTATCAAAGCTTCTCGACTTGCACTCTTCAGGATAAAAACCGCAAGCAGATGAAGAAGAAGCAACAAATTCTCGTTTATCAAGTTACAATGTAATGTCCTCAACGTTGATTGGTTGAGAGAAAGAAAGGACGAGGTTACCCAAATGGTAGAACCACAGAGCATCATGATTAATGAGGAGGTGGAAATGAACCATCACGAATAATGATTAGGCAGAGATGAATCATCAAGTGCCAGCGGAAACGTAATGCTAATTACCTGTGGGCTATTTGGGGGGAGGGGTGGTTTTCATGATGACTCAATTGACTGTCGTCGAGTTGTCACACAGTCAAACCATCATAGTCAAAATAGACATAAAGTTCAGACAAATTATTTCTGTCTACAAAGTGTGGGATTGGTTGACCTGATGATTGTGGCCTCCATTGCACAAATGTGAGCTAAACTGCGTCCTCTACTCAGGATTTTAAACCAGCCGAAACGATGTTGCTCTGCACACTGAGGATTATTCAGTAAATGGTAACCAATTGTAGAGGCACAGGGAATAGTTGTCGTACTTTGTACATTCTTACAAGCTCGAGTTGGTTGTCGGTACGTGGATTACATCTTAGCTGTTTTTGAGTCAACCTCAGCATGTAAAGTCTTCTTGGCATACTATACCTAACCTCTCTCCAGCCAACCCTTGAGTTCACTTTGGAGATGGAACTCTCCGGCGTACTTCCCTTCTTGGACGTCTTAGTTGAGAAATCGGCCAACGTTTATAAAACCACAGTCGACCGTAAGTCTACTTTTACCGGACAGTGTACTTGGTGGGACTCTTACAGTTCCTCAAGATACAAGATTGGATTGATTGGTATCTTGGTCAATAGAGCAAGAAAGATCGACTCCACAGATAAACTCCATGCTGAAATTGAGACCATTGAGACCATCGAGACGATTCTTCTTGAGAATGGGTATCCTGAACAGATCATCAATAGGTGTACATACGAGGTCCGTCTAAAAAGTAACGGGACTGACTTCACAGAAATTTTATTCCAAAAAATATATTGAAATCGCAGCTTGTCCCCTTTAAAATAGTTACCCTCCAGTCTCACACACTTGTCCATCCTCTTCTTTCACGCTTCGATGCACCCCGGAAGGCTTCTTCTGGAATCCTCCGGAGCTCCATCGTCACGGCCCTTTTGATGGCCTCCACATCAGGAAATCGGGTCCCCTTGATCACCCCCTTGAGCTTGGGGAATAGGAAAAAATCACAAGGGGCCAAGTCTGGGGAATACGGGGGTTGCTCCAGAGTTGGCACGTTCCTCTCCGCCAGAAACTGTCAGATGCTCAGGACATGTGAGCAGGGGCGTTGTCATGGTGGAGCACCCAGGCGTTGTTCTCCCACAGATCCCTCCCTTTGTCCCGGACTGATCTCATAAGGCGCCGGAGGATCTCCTTGTACACGTATTGATTCACTGTTTGACCCTGTGGTAGAAACTCGAAGTGGATGATGCCCTTGATGTCAAAAAACGTGATGAGCATCACTTTGACCTTCGACATCCTTGCTTTCTTTGGTCTTGGTGATGCCGGACTTTTCCACTGACAACTCTGCCGTTTGGTCTTGGGATCGTATTCGAATATCCACGATTCATCGCCAGTATTGACTCTCCCGAGCAGGTTTGGATCGTCCTCGAGGCGCTCGATAATGTCCTGACGGACAGTGACTCTGCTGTTTCTGGTCCTCAGACAACAGCTTGGGGACCATCTTTGCACACACCTTGTGCATTTCGATATTTTCAGTGATGATGCTCTAGACAGTGTCCTTGTTGATGGAAAGTTCCTCAGCAATCATCCGCACCATGAGTCGACGATCTGCGTGCACCATCTGCTTCACACGCTCAATGTTGTTTGCCGTTCTGCTCGTTGATGGTTTTCCAGACCGCGGATCGTCTTCAACCTCCTCCCGCCCCCCTTTGAACCGCTTGTGCCACTCTTCCCCGTAGACTTGCTGCAGCATAGCGAAGGATTCCGAAGGTGTTTTGCCAAGCTCGGCAAGAAACTTCAGATTGGTTCTCTGCTCACGACTCGTAGCACGACGACTCAGACTAGCCAACATGTAAAGCACGACCTTTAAAAAATCACACAATGAGCGCAGTCAACCATCACCAATCATATATATTGCTGGAATGTTGCAAAAGACTGTGATGCAACCCGTTCATTCAAGTTGTGCAAGTGGAGCACACAGCAGGCTCAGCCCCGTTACTTTTTAGACGGACCTTATATATATACACACACACAAATTCCTGAACACACCAAAGAATCCTATAATTAATCGGACCTGGTAAATGTCAGATATACCTACGTCTGTCTACCTTGGAAAGGCAAAGTTCCTCAACTTTTTGAAAACCAGATCAAGCAGACAGTGTCCCATTGTTACGATGCTGTTCGACCACGAGTGATTTTCACAACCCACTGGTTGCTTCCATCAGTCCAAAAAGATGTTCGGCCCGCCTCTCATACAAGTAAGATTATTTACAAATTTCACTGCCAGTGTGATGTTGGGTATGTGGGCCGCACACCTGTGAGATTGAAGGATTGTATTGAACAACACGTCACTTTGGGGACCAAACAGGGTCAGTCATCCGAACACAGACAACCAACTCGGGCTTGTAAGAATGTACATCGTACGACGATTCCCTGTGCCTCTGCAATTGGTTAACATTTACTGAATAATCCTCATGTGTGCAGAGCAATATCGTATCGGCTGGTTTAAAATCCAGAGTAGAGGACGCAGTTTAGCTCACCTTCGTGCAATGGAGGCCACATTCATCAGGTCAACCAATTAGATTCTTCGTGGACAGAAATAATTTGTCCGAACTTCATATCTGTGATGAATATGATGGCTTGACTGTGTGACAAGTGTACTGCAGTCAACATTGAGTCATCATGAAAACCACCACTCCCCCCCTCCCCCAAATAGCCCTCAGCTAATTAGCATTATGTTTCCGCCTACTCATTATTCATGATGCCCGATGGTTCTCCCAATCCGGTAATCCTGTCCTTTCCCTCAACCAATCAACGTTGAGGACATTACATTGTAACTTTATAAACGAGAGTTTGGTGCTTCTTCTTCATCTACTTGCGGTTTTATCCCGAGGAGTACAAGTCGATAAGCTTTGATAATGCCTATTTTATTGAAATGCAGATAGAAATCTTGTTGTACTAATAAAATGTTTGATTTTTCATTTGAAAATTGATGACTTTAGATGTTTGCCCTCGAGTTGACCTTTGACCTTTTGATATCAAAAAATAGTTGGTTTCCCAATTCAGTGCTGCAATATGCAAATCCTGTTCAACTTTCAATTCAATCCGATGAAAAATGACGATTTTAGAGATTTGACCTCAAGATGACCTTTGACCTCAATCAATAGGCTTTTCAGTTGAGACTACCTCCACAATTTGGTAGTTTCATGACGATCGGTTTTGAAATGTGACCTGTAGGCGATTAACAGACGGACGGACAGACAGACAGAGAGGGGTGAAAACATAACCTCCTTCACCTTCGCTGGTGCAGGTAAAAATATCAAGTTTACCTGGGTGGAGAAAGTTCTCCATCCAAGATCAGCAGTTCCAAATCTCCATGATCTCCACCCCCAAGTTGAAATGCAATTTTAAAAATTCCAAACAGATGCCCTATCAGGGGAGATGCATCACTCATCATGCAAAGGGCCATTAAGCTGACTGTCCACTATGCTTGCATTACCTTGGATAAAGGATCCCATTGTAGCCTATAGATCAGGCTCTAGTACACTTGATGAACAATTTATCATACATTAGGACCACTTTAATCGATGGATCGAAAACCAAATACAAGGCAAGACAAAAGGTGAGAAGTGCAGGTGGACCTACCAAGTATGGTGGAAAGCAAGTGATGGCAGCGAGGCACTTTAGAGCTGCAATTCGCACACTCTGTGGAGGCACGCACACACATTTTCCTTGACCTCTTTACCCATCACAGCACTTACTGCATGACCTGTTAGCCACACGAACACTGTCTCTGCCCTGCTGATCCCAAATTAAGAGGTTTGCAGTGAGGAATAATAATTTTAATGAAAAGAGCATACTGACCCTATGACATGACACAGACATGACGTCAGTGTCATGTCACAGGATCAGCGTGCTCTTTTTATATGAAAATAAAAATAGGACCACGTATCCTGAAGCTCACCTCAATCAGGAGTGACAGTTACTCAACCCCCCCCTCCCCCCCATGTAGACCCCTTGAATGAGCGCAGATTTTTATACGGTCAATATACTTCGTTGATATACAGGCGATGAGGGATGAGCAGGACGATGAGGAGACAAAGACAGGCAGGTCGACGAACGGGCAAGGCAGACGATGGGGAGACGAAGCAATAGGCAGATGTACAGCACAATGTGAAGACAACAGGCAGGACAACCTCCTCTTCTCAGACTAGACTCCCCTCAATATTTGTTCTCCACAGAACGAACTCCAATGTCCTCCCTCTCATTCTTCTCAGACAAAAGCTACTCGATCAGGCTCCTCCCTCTTCTCTTGATGCAACGCTCCGCCCATCCGAGGCAATCCATAGCTTCATTCCGTCTTTGGCCAAGTCTCCCAGCACCCCCCGGTGGAGGTTTCCAAAGAGGTTTTACACACAATTTCCTCAACCATAATCCCTGAATAATTTTTACCACCACCACCCCTTTTATGGCACACATTCAAACAAGACAATTATTCAGCTAATGTTTCCCGACTTGTACATCGAGATGGCTAACGTCTCCTACACAGACCATGCTACTCTATACATTCCTATCTGCTCCATGGTGATATCTCACCCCCCCCAACACACACACACACACACACACACACACACACACACACACACACACACACACACACACACACACACACACACACACACACACACACACACACACACACACACACAATGTGCCGGGGTATCGTGTTCTATAAACTCTCCAGTTAATTTATGGATTACGTTTGATCAGTCTTTTCCCAACAATTTTGTGTAATGAACTCCAGAGCATAACCAGACTGTTCATGTAAATTTTATCTCTCTCAAATGTATTCATCCTTCATTTATTCTGTTAAGACAAAGTGTTAGTCAATAATAACTACAATAAATTCAACAATATGGATACATATCTGTACTAATAAATGTCAATGCGTGTGTGTGTGTGTTTCCTTCATAACCCCAAAACCATAAAACCTATCAGTCTGAAACTTTGCATGCATGCCAAGAAAACTCCAAGGAAATGCAAAAGTGAAAATTGGTTGTTTGGATTAATTAAAACGCCCCTTTTGAAGATAATCAACGGCCTTATTTAATTCTATCCTTCATCAGGCGATCCTCGGCCAGGTCGCTCTCTGGTGCCTAAAGGTGTTTCCTGGGTAACCTCGCTGGGGTCTGAAGCCACCATGTTTTTTTGCCTGGTCAACCATGCCTTGTCTTGGGACAGGCTGCAACGATTTCACAACGATAAAGTTATTTTTCCCACTTTCCTCACTCATATCGAATGCCGATTCATCATAGCCACGAATCGCTGTATACATCGCTTTTGTAATTACTATAAGTTTTCAAATTTGGAGTTTGGAGCGATTTCATGCAAGATGTGATACGATTTTCCACGATCTACTCTCACGGACTAATTAATGTATATCATCGAAATATTATTTCGGTTTTGAGGATTGGATATCGTCCGGACTAAATGAGTGTCTAAATCTGTTGTGAAATCTGATAATTTAATGAAATAACGAGTCTTACAACTAAGTCGATATACCGATTTAATTTAAGCAAACAAGGCTATGTTCCCTCCTCCATAGATACACAAGAAATTGTGAAATTTCCAAAGCATTAAACTTATCTTTTTCTACTGTTTGGAGAATTATATTGAGTGAACAAATGATTTAGGAACGTGCCAAAATTAACCAGCTTCATTGAGCTATATGATTTAATGCACTCACTGCGAGACCTCACAACCTGTTCTCCAGAGGGAATGCCTATCCATAGCGTTTGCCAGATCTGTGTCTATATTTTCGGAAGTTTCGCGAGATGCTCTACAGGGATTCAAAGCAAATCTGGTAAAAAAAAAAAAAAAACCGGACGTAAAAAAAAAAAAAAGTTATAACGTTTTTGTGGACCCCAAACCGATGTACCATGTGGTGCGTGCACAGACGAGCAGGCAAGATGGCGGATTATCAGCGATGTTTATTTTTTCATGGGCGATTGAACTTTGTGACGTCTCCAGGGTTGTTCTGCATTTATGCTGCAACTCTTTTATGGATAAAGTCAGTATTTGAATGAATTAATTTTATTTCATTAACTGCTGCGTGTGCGGTGAAGACTGGCTTTAAAGTTAAAGAGATCCTATATAATATGCAGTGATAGCCTGGCCAACCATTCCTTATCAACCATTTTATTGGAGTGCTTGCATGAGTGCTTAAGCCACTTGCCGATGGACTTCCAGTCAATCGCGCATCCATGCTACGTTCTTCTGAGCGAATAGTTCACTCACTGCGGACGCTTTTGCCCACGACATTCATTCAGAGCGCGTGGTCCGTGCTCCGTCGCCCCGAGCGCGTGGTCCGTGCTCCGTCGCCCCGAGCGCGTGGTCCGTGCTCCGTCGCCCCGAGCGCGTGGTCCGTGCTCCGTCGCCCCGAGCGCGTGGTCCGTGCTCCGTCGCCCCGAGCGCGTGGTCCGTGCTCCGTCGCCCCGAGCGCGTGGTCCGTGCTCCGTCGCCCCGAGCGCGTGGTCCGTGCTCCGTCGCCCCGAGCGCGTGGTCCGTGCTCCGTCGCCCCGAGCGCGTGGTCCGTGCTCCGTCGCCCCGAGCGCGTGGTCCGTGCTCCGTCGCCCCGAGCGCGTGGTCCGTGCTCCGTCGCCCCGAGCGCGTGGTCCGTGCTCCGTCGCCCCGAGCGCGTGGTCCGTGCTCCGTCCCCCGAGCGCGTGGTCCGTGCTCCGTCACCCCGAGCGCGTGGTCCGTGCTCCGTCACCCCGAGCGCGTGGTCCGTGCTCCGTCACCCCGAGCGCGTGGTCCGTGCTCCGTCACCCCGAGCGCGTGGTCCGTGCTCCGTTGCCCCGAGCGCGTGGTCCGTGCTCCGTCGCCCCGAGCGAGTTGTTGTGAAATAACACCCGATTTCCAAGCCGTTTGCTGTATCAACGTGTTTTCTAAATTACTGAGGGGAATATTATTTTCTAGTCGTCACATTCAGCTGTTTATAAAGATTAATGTTTGTGAACATCTCCCTCAAAGGTCTATATAAATGTAACGTTGTTTTTCGGTGAAAGCTACTTAAGGTTTCTGGGTTGGATACAGTACATACCGTAGTTGGTAATCACACTGACTCCAACCTGCCGATTCCCGAAAAATTGCCGATATCGGCCAAGCGTGTGTGTGTGTGTGTGTGTGTGTGTGTGTGTGTATGTGTGTGTGTGTGTGTATTGTTCATGAAGTATAACATATTCTCTCTGCAAAGTCCCCTACCCCCACCTCTCTCTCTTTGTCCCATCCTTGCTCTATCCCCTTCCATTACAGTGCAGCACCCTCCTCCCACATCTGTCCTCTCCTCTCCTCTTCTCTTCCTCTCTCCAGACGGTGTTTATATCTGGATGAGAGTTTGTCTCTGGACCGTGTTTATTGTATGATCGGTAGAGAATGGATTTCAGACATTATTTTGTTTCCATCTTCACCATCATTCTATGCAGAATCATTTTGACGAGACGGTATGAATCGTAATTTACACTCCACCGCATGTCTGCCTTCCCTTCCTTTCACCTTCCCCTGTCTTCCCTTCCCCCTCCCTCCTCTCTCTTTTCCCCTCCACCTCTTCACTCTCCCTGCTCTCTCTCCCCTACCCCTCTGTCCCTTTTCCCCCCTTCTTTCTCTCCCTCCCCCCCTTTAACATTACCGTCAGTGAAGCGACGGTTGGTATTTGCTAGTCTTCAATATAATGACAAATTTGTGCTTGAAATCGTGATCAGAAAGATTGGCATTGATCTAAGTGGACTCGAACTCTTACACTCCATGATAGTAAGATTCCTCGTTTTCCTCCTCATGTATAAATACCCCCTCCCACACCCACACCCACACCCACCAGTCTTCCACCCTCCATATTTTGGAGTGTCAAGCTCGTAGCATGGTCGGAAAACGTCAGTAGTTGTCTAAAACTCATAGAAGACCTCTTACGACAGCGAATCAAAAGGTTATTTTCCCTTTACACCCACAAACATGACTTGTATTCCAACTTGCCTTCCCACACCTTTGATAAACATGTGCGACTGGCTCGAAGCTGCATGGAAAAGGTTTTTTTTTACTGATGCAGGACCATTTCTTCATAGTTCGGGTGTGGGGCAAGACTCCCAATAATAATTATTTTGTTGTAGATTCTGGAGACTCCTGGGGTAGCAAATACCAAAACATAAAAACCCAAGCATAGTTATTCTGTAGTATATTGTGTTCACTAACTTGGGAATCCAGCATCCAGTATGGGAAGGGAAAATGCGTTGGGTTTGTCGTAGCATTCCCCCATTGCCATTCTTCAGCTATCTCTCCCAGCTCCATCTCAAGCACGTATCCAAACACACGTTACACCACACCACACCACAAATTCACAAACTCCACAAGGACTGAGTGTTCGCTGTTGCACAGCTGGAGGGTGGGAAACGACAATGCAGTAATAGCGCCGCCCAACCCTTGGCACCCGCCCCATCGCGGGACCCCCGCCCCGCCAAACTTCGAGCAACCAATGTGCTTCACCAGTTCGCACAGCCCACCATTGGAGAAAGTTGGATCGAGAGACATGCGGGTGTGGTGGAAGGACATTTGCGTCTATAAAGGTCAGAACGAAGCTGCATCTGGGAACTGGGAGACCGAGTTGGGTGGAGCCTGGAGAGAAAGCTGGTGCCTGGAGGGAACGATGAAGCCCGGACGGTAAGCAACAGTGAACGAGAAACCAGTCCGAGTCAGAAAGGCCGATCCAGTGAAAGCTCCTGGGCGCAGTTGTCAAACACACCGACTCACATAGACCTTCTTCTTACTATCCCTGTCTCATAGCTTTGGATGCAAAGAGCAATCAACAAAAGCACCAACTGTCCTTTTTCGGGCTAACTGACATTCACACCTGACACTTCTCAACTAACACCCACGCATTCACCCTCGACACCTCTCAAAGCACACAAATCACCCCCACCCTCTCCATCTTCTTCACTCCTTTGTCTATCTTCTTACCTCTCTTTTTTTCCTGGCATGAAAGTGGTGTTCATGGATCTGTCACAAGTTGACTGAGTAAGGGGATTCTGTGCTTAGAACAAGGATTTCTCTCTGTGACACTGCTTGTACTGTACATATGTGCCTTCTGTTAAATGACCCTTTTTCAAATTGCCAGATTGTATTGATTGGACATAGTGTGTTGCAAAACAGGGAGTTCTCCCCCGCTGTTCCGTTATGGGTAGTCGGTAGCCAACGTGTCCACCCCTACAGTTACGCTCGGCCATATCTTGATCTCGGTGGTGCATTGGAAGCACAGCTCCCCATCTGGGATGTTTAATTTGCCGGGAAAGTAAAGTGGGATTATCTTTGGATGAGTCTCAGATCGCGTCTGCAATTACTTAGCAACTCGTCACGCCGCGGAGTTGTCCGCGGTACGGCGGCTTCAGGACCATCGGGTAATCCATCGGAAGAGCTCCCCTTATCATCCACCCCGAGGCGGATCCCTAACAATATTATCACACGAGAAAGCAATTTGGACACAATAAGAACAACAAAAAAAGTTCCATGGAATTCAACTGGTTTGTTACGGCATCATAGGGTCAGGAATCAAAATGCAGTGCCAACCAAGCGACAAATTTGTACATTTCTGTTGTACCTGGCACATTGGACTTGGTGTTAGGAAAAGACAGCTTGGTGGTACTTACCATGCTTGGGCTCCGTGTCAGAGGTAGTAGGCAAGTAAGGAAAGAAGCCACCTGCGGTTCCAAAGGCTTCGGAGAATGTTCTAGAGCCACAAGCAACAAGGCCACAGCCGCGGCCTGCACCGCCACGTGCGGTTCGGCCATCCAGCTGAGCAAGTGCGGTGAGAGCTGCCAGGTATGGGGAGATCGGGACAAATTGAAATAAGTCTTTGGATGCATTGAAACATATTCCACGATTTTCACCAAAATAAATTATTTCTCATCACATTTAATTGCTACACAATATGCTACCGACTAAAGATTCCTTCTTCAGGAGCTCAGTGTTGCCTTCATCAGCAGCAAATTTCAAAGTCTGGAAAACCATTGAAGCGTCTGTGAAGTCTTCACGAGCCGTGCCTCTTAAACCATCTGTAGAATCATTTACACGATCCGACCATAAATCAGAGACAAACATGAATTTATTACCTCCACCACCGAAGGTGGACAGAGGTTATGTTTTCATGTCTGTCTGTCTGTCTGTCTGTCTGTCTGTCTGTCTGTCTGTCTGTCTGTCTGTGAACACGATATCTCAAAAGGTTATGGACGGATCCGGACGAAACTTGGTGGACGGGTGGGGTTTGTGACAAGGCCAAATTGATTCAATTTTGGTGACGATCTGGATACGAGAGTTTTATCAACTTTTTAAAGGGATTCTTCACCACTGAGAGATGGGGACAAAAACAATATACAGTAAATCCTCAAATATCATGGGGGTTACATTTATGGAAAATGCCACGATTGTTAAAATTGCAATAGTGAAAACTAAGGGCCTCTGGGAAAGGGGGGGGGGCGGAGGGGTAGGTTCCCGAGTTTTGAGAAAATATGGAGGAAGGTCGGCAGCAACCAGCAATAAACACATCACAATTTAAATAACTACGCAAATAAAACACAGTATAAAATTGTAATATAACTCGACAGACTACGATCGGTTGTCGTACATTTATTGACTCTCAGGATACAGGACAAAATTACCAAGAGCAACATTTCCAAAAAAATTGTAGCAATATGTGTGCGCAAATAAAAGCAAAGTGGACCTCGGGTAGATTGCTCTGGTCAGGAAGCAGACATGGGAATTATTCTGCCCCTGTGTGTCAACGCAAAAATAGAACACGGAGGAAAACAAACAACCTCAAAGATTCAAGCGGTCGGGTGAAAGACCCGTTCACTCCTCCAGCGCGTCGTCGGCTAGGCCCGACCGACCAGGCCGCAGTGAAGGCCGGACGACCGAGGGGAACCGTACAAGCTGCTGGTCAAGCCACCCAAGCGACTGGCGCGTTCACGACGCACCGGACCGAACGGATACACCAGGGGTTGCTGATAACAAAGACCCATCGAGTCACCACAAGGGTGACGAGGTAACCTGCCCGGTCTCTCAGGGCCTGTTCCGGTCTCTCAGGGCAATGAGTGCATTAAAGGCTCACGACCCCGATTCTGTTCTTTCTTGGGTTTTGCATGGAAGTCTGTGGGCCCTGTCTTATAAGTAGAATTGTTAAGTGCCTTTATATACTTGCATTCCGATAGAAATCGGCTGTAGGCTTTTGCATAAGGGTTGTCCTTATTCCTCAACTTCGGATTTTCTAAGCTCCAACCCCCGGGATTCATTGGAATAGTCGAGAAAACTCTCCTGGTGAACTTTTTTTATTCCAATCGGACAACATTTACCCCTCCCTCATCGACCTTGAAGTTTCACCCTGAAAATAAAATAAATTGTTAGGGGGGCGGTGAGAAGAACGAGTAATACACATTACAGGAGCATTTTAAAGTTCAGCACAGGTCGATACGTTGTCGTTCTAATGTCAGCCGCCCCGAGAAACTGAGGCTAAACTTCAAGGTCGATGAGGGAGAGGTAAATGTTGTTGGAATTTGAAATAAAAACACCAGAAGAGTTTTCTCGACTATTCCAATGAATCCCGGGGGTTGGAGCTTAGAAAGTCCGAAGTTGAGGAATAAGGACCATCCTATTTTGCATGTGTCTTGTCCCCTATCCCCACTCATTGACTGCTTACGTGTGACAATAAATCCCCCATTGTTTGAATGTCAACCCGCTCGTCGCATCACTTTCTCCATTGACTGCTATATGGTGCGTACGGAGAATTAGCTGGCTTTTAAAGCCGATAAAACGTACATCTTGTCCGACGGGACTTGGCGAGATAAAACCGCTCGGCAATCGCATATGAACGAGCTGCTTAAGCGGCTCGTTTTCGTGCAGGTCCCGTCGAGGTATAAACTCCCGGTATTTCTGTCCGCGCGAATAGTTAGGTATATCGATAATTCGGCGATCGACCATGTAGAGCGTGGACAGAAGAATTAGCTGGTTTATGGTGTATTAAAAACACCCGTAGCTGGGTTTTGGCGTTTGTCCGGAAGCTACGACTAGATTGTCGCGTTCGGTGGACGTGCGGCCTGGATTGGGCTGAAAAGGTCGTGCGCACGCCGAACGGGCGGAAATCTACAACAATATATATACAAATAAATAAATAAATATGAGTAAATAAAATCAGATTAATCGAATGCCTGTCTGTTTGTCTGTTTGTTTGTTTGTTCACATTTTTTGCAAGGACCGCTGGACCGACAACCACTAAATTTGGCACACAGTCCAAGTATGATCCGAGGATTGTCCTCAGGGTATTTTCATCCACCCCCTAAGCCTTTAAAGATCACTTTTTTGCCTTTTCATCGATATGCAATTTCATTGGTTAACAGATACCACGTGACATAACACGGCAAAAAGGCCAGCACACCTAATTAGTCGAGCTGCGTCTTCCACCCATTGGCTCACTGCACAGCTCGCCTGACTCCACGCACAATTGGAACCTAACTAAATAAATAAGTAATCCATTCACCGTTTTCGTGCTGCGGTAAGCGGTGCACAATACGTTCTCATTCGCAATCGCCACGCCATGCCGGTCCATTGAAGGTGTAGCTACGATAAATGGATGAGTCGTGTTTTGTGAACATTCACAATGTGCCTGCATGTGTGTGTGCATGTAAGTTTGTGTACGTACACATGCGTGCATGCATATGCACAATCGATCGTTAGGAGCACGTCTCACCGTGGGCAGCTCAGCGACCAGAGCTTGGCGAGGGAGCGCAGCGAGCAGGTGCGCTAAAGCCTGTAGAGAGTTGCTTCTTCTATCTACGAGGAAATAACAAGGATTAACCACCACCAATATCAACTCGTTGATTGCACTTGCCATCAGCATGGAGGACATTTCACAATCAAATACATGTTTGACCTGGATTGTTACTAATCCGGACCGTGACGTTAATCACTGAGATGCGCCATACCGCTGATGCATTGCCCCTGTAGATGAGGGCAGGAGTCTTGAATTTTGATGATACAAGCACACAACAACCAACTATTTTCACAGACGCACAGCCTACCACCATCCGCGTTAGCTCCGATGAGTAGACACGCCGCATGCTCTGTGTACAAGCGCTGCCGGTAGAGCAGACGTATGTCAGCGTTGGCAGCTGGTCCCAACAAAAAAGAACTCTCTGTCACTAATAGGTGGAAGCCATCGGCTGCATCTACACCCAGCTCAGTGTCACCAAGCAGCAACAGCAACTGTATATGGCAAAATGGGTTGTTGGTGAGCAATATTGAAAGATTTTATTTGTTCAGTGAAACAGAATGATCCAATTTCTGTAGCAAACCTTGTTGACAAACTCGGGGGCTGTCAGGTGATAACGCAGAACCACGGCCTTAGTAACCTGCAAGTATCACGGAAGGGAAAAGAATAACCCAATGGGCATGCTGGGGAGCACCATTTATTATTGACAGTGATGTCAGGTTCGGCAAATAAATTTGGAGAAACGAGGGCACACATTAACAATGACTAGTTTTCATACAACAAACATGAAGAATGGATAAACAAGCATAGTTACCCAGAGTAACAACTTGAGTGCATGTAAACGGCAGCCATGTTGCCTATCCACTGACAAATTCTCATCGAGGTTCTTCAAGATGTCCTTCAAAAGCACATCCAGCCTGGGCCCTGGAAGAACAGGAAGAAAATTTGCTGAGAAAGACACACAAATAAAAAATAAACAAATAATTAACATGGGGTGTCCGCCGCATTCGGTCTTCCAGAGAGAGAGAGAGAGAGAGAGAGAGAGAGAGAGAGAGAGAGAGAGAGAGAGAGAGAGAGAGAGAGAGAGAGAGAGAGAGAGAGAGAGAGAGAGAGAGAGAGAGAGAGAGAGAGAGAGAGAGAGAGAGAGAGAGAGAGAGAGAGAGAGAGAGAGAGAGAGAGAGAGAGAGAGAGAGAGAGAGAGAGAGAGAGAGAAAAGAGAGAGAGAGAGAGAAGAGAAGAGAAGAGAAGAGAAGAGAAGAGAAGAGAAGAGAAGAGAAGAGAAGAGAAGAGAAGAGAAGAGAAGAGAAGAGAAGAGAAGAGAAGAGAAGAGAAGAGAAGAGAAGAGAAGAGAAGAGAAGAGAAGAGAAGAGAGAGACAGAGACAGCCGCATTCGGTCTTCCGCAGAGAGAGAGTCCGCCGCATTCGGTCTTCCGCATTCGGTCTTCCGCAGAGAGAGTCCGCCGCATTCGGTCTTCCGCAGAGAGAGTCCATCGCATTCGGTCTTCCGCAGAGAGAGTCCGCCGCATTCGGTCTTCCGCAGAGAGAGTCCGCCGCATTCGGTCTTCCGCAGAGAGAGTCCGCCGCATTCGGTCTTCCGCAGAGAGAGTCCGCCGCATTCGGTCTTCCGCAGAGAGAGTCCGCCGCATTCGGTCTTCCACAGAGAGAGTCCGCCGCATTCGGTCTTCCACGGAGAGTCCGCCGCATTCGGTCTTCCACAGAGAGTCCGCCGCATTCGGTCTTCCACAGAGGGAGTCCGCCGCATTTGGTCTTCCACAGAGAGAGTCCACCGCATTCGATCTTCCATAGAGAGAGTCTGCCGCATTCGGTCTTCCACAGAGAGAGTCCACCGCATTCGGTCTTCCACAGAGAGAGTCCACCGCATTCGGTCTTCCACAGAGAGAGTCCACCGCATTCGGTCTTCCACAGAGAGTCCACCGCATTCGATCTTCCATAGAGAGAGTCTGCCGCATTCGGTCTTCCACAGAGAGTCCAACGCATTCGATCTTCCATAGAGAGAGTCTGCCGCATTCGGTCTTCCACAGAGAGTCCGCCACATTCAGTCTTCCACAGAGGGAGTCCGCCGCATTTGGTCTTCCACAGAGGGAGTCCACCGCATTCGATCTTCCATAGAGAGAGTCTGCCGCATTCGGTCTTCCACAGAGAGAGTCCACCGCATTCGGTCTTCCACAGAGAGTCCACCGCATTCGGTCTTCCACAGAGAGAGTCCACCGCATTCGGTCTTCCACAGAGAGTCCACCGCATTCGATCTTCCATAGAGAGAGTCTGCCGCATTCGGTCTTCCACAGAGAGTCCACCGCATTCGATCTTCCATAGAGAGAGTCTGCCGCATTCGGTCTTCCACAGAGAGTCCGCCGCATTCGGTCTTCCGCAGAGAGTCTCTGCCAGGCGGTCTTGCGTACTTGGCAGCTCTGCTCGGCTGCACTTGATACGTTAAGTTACCACAAGTATGCATCGAGGGAAACGAAACCCGCTTGTTACGGTCAATCCACAGGAAACAGTGACACGCAAAGTATGTAACCCTGTCAGGATTGGCAGTGCTCATTGACGTTCGTGCTGGCTTAGCAACCTGCTGGCGTGCGGAGTTATCTGTTCCCAGGGGCCTCAGGGCCAGGTGTTTGGGGGGGGGGCGAAGGGGCGAGGGTATGCGAGTGCTTACCCTCGTGGTCGAACTCCAATCCCGGATCCGTAACAATATTATGTTATGCATCGTTGTTGGCCCTCTCAATGGTGAAGAATCACTCAAAATTTCTTGTATCTGGATCTGGATCTGGATCTTCACAAAAATCGAATCAATTTGTCCTTGTCACACTCCCAACCTGTCCACCAAGTTTCGTCCAAATCCGTCCACAACTTTTTGAGATATCGTGCACACAGACAAACAAACACACAAACAGTGGTGAAAACAACCTCCTTCAGGTAATAAATAGACACAAAAATACACAAAACAAATACCTGTGAGTGAGTGGGTGGGTCACAAAATAATACATAAGTGATGGAGTATGGCAAGGTCAACTTACCTGGTGGTTCTTTGTTTACGAGTGCAGCAATGCAGGTGGCTCCACTCGTGACTGTTGGAGTGTGTTCTGACGTCAAGGTAAGCTTCACCAGGTATGAGAGCAGGCGTTCCCACTCTGGAACAGCTACCTGTGTGCACGTGTATCATCGATTAAAATAAACTTTGGTTGCTGTAGTTTCATTTTAAACATGTGCAACCAATGTTTTGTCGATATTTGCCTCCCTACATATCATAAAATGATAAGGTGATCAATGTCGCTTAAATAAGTTGCAGCAAAGATTCATTACATGCAGGTTGCACGTGACCCTTTTGGATCCTTCCTGAAAGAACGTCAGTCCGGCCACTTTACAGCCATAACCAGTCTCCAATGCCAGGACACCACAGCCAAGTTGGTAGTCAGCAGCATGTCGACAGATGCTCAACTTGCAGATGGGTGCCACGATTCGGGCCAAATGGCAAGAAAATCAAATCAGTGATAAACCAAATCAGTCGAACACCTGTATTAGTGACAACCCTGGCCAGTCAAATGATGTCAAACCACAGGTGTAAACACATCCACCTCCTCATTGAGCTATTTGGCTACGAGGCCATGTCAATAAGCTGCAAAAAAATCAAAACAAAAAGTATTCCTTAAAAAAAGTATTACTCAAGAAGACCGTCACATGTTTGAAAGTTCAAAATATTTTCCATGTTGTGCTTCAGGAGCTGCATAAAGGCAGCTTCCTTTGGCTGGAAGTGCACGGGTATTAAGTATATAAAGATCCAAGCCACCGAGAGATAATTGGTGAGGTTCCCTCTAATTACAGATGAGACATGATTGGGCCTTGATATAACACACAGTATATATATATATATATATATATATATATATATATATATATATATATATATATATATATATATATATATATATATATATATATATATATATATATATATATATATATATATATATATATATATGTTGTTCGTCTTTCGGCTGCTCCCGTTAGGGGTCACCACAGCGGATCATCCGTTATGATCCACATACTGATTTGGCATAGGTTTTACGCGGATGCCCTTCCTGACGCAACCCTGGTCGCCTATTACGACACAGGGATAAGGATTGGGTTTGGCCATGATTCCAGGCTGCTCTGCACCCTCTCATAGCACGGCCCAGCGCAGAGCGCCCGTCCTCAAGCGATCCTCCAACCCAAGCCTCTGAGTAGCCAGATTACAGGCGCACGCCACTACGCCCAGTACAGTGTGTGTATATATATATATATATATATATATATATATATATATATATATATATATATATATATATATATATATATATATATATATATACATATATATATATATATATATGTACACATACATATACATACATACATACACAGGGTGAGTCAAAAGTCGCGCCCGATTTCTGTCAGTTGATTGTTTGTTTGCCATTTGTATTACAGTGTACAAGAAGGTAGAAATAAATGAATGACATGTTTATCTAACCATTTAGTCAAGAAAAAATTATTACGGAACTGTACCAAGCTGTTTTACTTGCAATTTTCAAAGTGCCCTCCCTCGTGATCGATGCACAATTGCAGCCGAGCAGGCACAGAGCGGCACACACGTCTGCAGAGTTCGACATCAATTTCCTCAAACTTTGCAGTGATTTGAGCCTTCAATTCCTGAATGGTAAGAGGCTTTTCACGATAAACAAGGTCTTTCATGAGCCCCCAGAGAAAGAAATCTGGAGGTGTAAGGTCTGGGGAGCGTGCCGGCCACTCGATCGGACCGCGGCGGCCGATCCACTTTCTGGGAAAGTTTTCATCAAGCCACTGACTAACATAACGTCCATAATGAGGTGGAGCTCCATCATGCTGGAAATAACAGTCCTGATCTTGTACCCTGGGCCAAAAGAAGGTTTGCAGCATGTCCAGGTAAATTTCTGCAGTGACAGATCCCTCAAAGAAAAAGGGTCCAATTATCCGTAATGGAGATATGGCTGCCCAAACTGTCACTCCAGGTAAATTTACCTCCTTCTCAACTGTCACTCTTGGGTTATTTGCAGCCCAGTAGACACAATTGTGTCTGTTAATTGTGCCATTAAGCTCAATTTGGTGCAAATTCAGTAACTTTCCAAACTCGCAGCAATAACCTGCAAAACAAAATCAAAAATAAATAAATTAAGAAAATTAATAATCCGCAAGACAATTATTAACAACATGAATACCCAGAAAGAATCTGACAGCCGAAAAAACAGAAATCGGGCGCTACTTTTTACTTACCCTGTATATATATGTGTGTATATATGTGTGTATATATATATATATATATATATATATATATATATATATATATATATATATATATATATATATTGTTGCGGGCCGGAGGCGAGAACCACCGCAAGGTGGGGAAGGTTAGGTCGTCTCCCACAAGACTCTCCGGAATTGTAGGCCGTCCCTCTCGGATAATTCCGTGAGGTGGCGGGTCGCTTAACCAACCGTGGACACCAATACCTCCACCGCATAGTGTAGGGTCTTTTTGTCTAGAACCAATTTACCTAATTAACCATGCGGTGTCGTCTACCGGGGAACCACGCCCTCAGTACACCTTGCCCGAACCGGACCACTCTACCGACTACCAATTGCCAACTACCTTTCCGGTTCGGATGCAGCGAGTGGATCTGCCAAGGTCGTACCGGCTAGAATGAATGGATTTTCTGGTAAAAAAAAAAAAAACCCACCTAAGCTCAGATTCAAACCATGCTGGACCAATGGAGGAAAAGACGAAAATGAACTGGGAACATTTCTACAATAATTTATTTACAATCACTTGCAAAAGGACTCAGAGCAGACTTATCGCAGGAATACAGGCAAGATTCACAATGATCAAACACTTAAACAGTTCTCCTTAAAGACGGCGCCACACACTCAGATGCGCACGGAAATAAACCCAGGTGTATTGCAAAGGACCCCGCAGCCAGAGAGGGAGGTGATCTGAGTTCGCAGTTCTTTTGGGGAACCTTGACGTTGGAGGGAGGGGGTGCTCCATGGTGCAGCACCAGCCAATGGTCGTGGAGCTCGTGTCCGCGGAGGAGCTTGAGTCGAGTAGAGCGGAGTCCAAGGTGGGGATCAGGGCCACCGACAGGACCCACGAGAGACCGGTCAAGGTCGGGCACCCTCGAACCAGCGCAACAGACGGGCCGCCGAGGCGAGACGCGGGCAGACCCTCCGCGCCACGACCTCCTTTTTCCCTTTGGCAACCAGCAACAAACTGGCTCACTCCAACCACTGTCTCCAACTCAAGAACACGACCCACACAGAACTCCACTGAACTGAAGACTCCTCCAACTAACGAACCCCCCGACTCAGCACACCAACACGACGACGAACGACCCCCAAAGAACTAGACTCCAGCACAGAACAAACTGTCTCAGCACTTCACGAAATCTCCGAACTCCAAGCACTCCACCCTGAGGATGGTGTCATAATTTATCCATCTCCCTCAGCGGGAGGGGCCTTAGTGAAGCTGACGTCACTGTCCGCCTTGATTGGACGGGGCTTCTATGGGTCCGCCTTTTCTGGGCGGGGTTTCGCCAGACCGGGAAGCCCGCCCCCTCCACACCTGCGGACTCTCCAAAAAGGTACCTCACAAAGATTTCGCCTTGGAAAGCGAGAAAAAGGTACTGTGGTTCAAATAAGAGGGGAAATAAAGATTTATTACCCGAACTAAAAGAACATCGCAACGCACCCCTTCGATTTCCCACTAAACACAAGGAGGGAATCTGTCGACACATACACTTAACGGCATAACTAACTTTGGGTCAGCTGTATGTTTGAATGCATACGGTTTCTCGAACCGTAACAATAATATATATATATATATATATATATATATATATATATATATATATATATGTAGACACACATTCGAAACACGTGGAATCTGACAAGCACTCCTCCGATCTCCATTGGACAAAGTCCTACACCAAAGCGTCACCTCCAATCCGGAGGTCTCGGCCCAGCGACTCTGTCAAACAGACAAGGATTACATGGTCAACATCACTTAAACATCAAATGGAGCCGCCTATTCAGATTTCAGGCTCGTTTGCCCTCATCAGGACGGCATAACATCAGACGCCCCTCCTCACTGTTATGGTGAGCATCGCCATCACAGTCAGGAGGTGTGTGTGATGCTTAAACGATGAATGTGGTCACCATTGGTTAGATATTTATCGGAATGCCATTGGATTGGATTGGAGATCATTTTGTTGGCAGATCATCAGGGACAGGGACAGGGACAGGGAGAGGATGAGCCAGAGCAGTACTCGCCAGACATCAAACCTCACGGGGGAGACAGGCGGTGCAGAGCGAGGGGCGCCACGTGTTTGCGTGACCAAGCGTGGGGTCACGCGTTGCTGCTACGAGCCAGGGCTGCTCCATTCCAATTGACGCTCATTAGATTAAATTGACACATTCATGTACAGATTCTTCCATGACTACGACTGGGTCTTTTTTCTCACGCATCTTTCTTCTACCATCTCTCTCTCTCGTCCACTGTGGACGAACAAAAGAGCAATCAATGTGGGCAAAGCCCAACTGTTCTTTTCAGGGTAGGACCCAAGAGCAAACTAAAAGAGCGAATCAAACCGACTTGCACCTCACATTTTTCCTCTTGCACCACGCACCCCCCCTCAATGTTGCATTACACTCGCACCTCACACTCCCACACCGTAGACACCCTCAATATTCCTCCCTCCCTCCCCTTTCCAAAGCGTTATGGGCTGCGCTGGTCTGCCAGCTACACCAGGCATTGAGGTCATTATTTCTCATCTGCTTCCTTCTCTCTGGGCTATCTCTAATTTTCCGTGTGTGTGTGTGTGTGTGTGTGTGTGTGTGTGTGTGAGATGGCGCCCGTCATAGCATAAGAACGAATGGGATAACTCTGCACTGTCTCTCCTTTTATAACATTGTTTGCCATTGGTCGCACCCCACAAATTCCTTGCTTTCCCTGCTGTACATCGTAATAAAACCATTTACTGTGCCACATAACTTTCCTCTCATTCTGGTTTTAAATAAATGTGTTGTTTGGAAATGTTTCCAGCTTGTTCTTGTCTTTTCCTCCATTGGTCCAGCATGGCCCGCACGTTATTCCCCACAAATCTGTTCAATAGCCGGGAAAAAACTTGGCAGCTCCACTCAACTGCACCTGATCCGGTAGGTAATCCGAATAACGCAAGTACGTACCGAAGGCACGATCCTTGGTAAGGAGGTCACGTGTCCTTCGGTAAACGGTTGTTAGATGGAGGACCCTAAATCATGTGGTCAAGTTATTGGCGTTCGCGGTCAATTAGTGAACTGCCGTGACACGAAGTTATTAGTAGTGTGCGATGGCCTCCGATTCCGGTGAGTCCGGAGAGGAACCCAAGACAGCCCCTCCTTCATGGTTCCCCCCAAATGCCAGGCTGCTGCAATATCGATCAACTTTGACAAAGTTCGGACCCTACTTGCCTGCATTGCTGTGTGGTCTCTCGGCAGTGGCTCGCTCGCTGAAAATAAGCAATTTCATTTTGACGTTTCCCCTTTATGAACGATCATTTATTATATGACCCGTCACTTCGACATAGACAGATACATGTAAAAAAAAAAAAATTAAACGTTTTATTTCGAAAAGTTTCTTCGACGGTTTTGTTAGGGTGCTTAAGCTACTTGGTGAGCGCTCTCCAACCTGCTTGGTTGTTCGTTTCGGGAAAAAGTAACCGTGCTTTCAATCTCACATCGTACGTTTCCACCTTTGTTGGGTCCCGCAGTGCCGTGCGGTGGGTGCCTTGGGAGGTGTCTCATCCACTAAAAATGTGCAATTCTATTTTTACATGATATCACTGTTTAACCTTCTCCTTTTGTAATCCGTGATCTTTTGTGCAATCTCCTTTTTATAATCCACCTCTCACTTCAACATCGAAACATCAAAAAAAAACAATGAGGTCCATCCGAACAGGTGTTCACCGTGTTTGTTCTCGCTGTAAAGGAACAGAGTAAAGATCGACATTTTGTGTTCTGTGGCTTGATACATTTTTTAATTGAATTTCGATAATTACCCAATTTAAATCCTGTTTCAAAGAACGCTGTTTCAAGGTAAATCTTTGTGTTTGTCGTTTTTACTTACTTGATGAGTGTGTACATTTGCACATGTGTGTATATAAACTGTATTAATATCGGAATGCCGTTGGATTGGATTGGAGATCATTTTGTTGGCAGATCATCAGGGACAGGGAGAGGACGAGCCAGAGCAGCACTCGCCAGCCATCAAACGTAACGGGGGAGACAGGCAGTGCAGAGCAAGGTGCGCCACGTGTCCGCGTGACCAAGCGTGGGGTCACGCGTTGCTGACGCATGCCAAGTGTCATTGTCATATAGACTGGTGCCAAGTGTCATTGGAGAAATTACTCCAATGACACTTGGCACCAGTGTGTGTGTGTGTGTGTGTGTGTGTGTGTGTGTGTGTGTGTGTGTGTGTGTTATTGGTCGTTGGTTGTATCTCCATATGTGGGTTCCAGAAAGTGGAACGGAGCCCTTCAAGGTCTCAAAGTATCCACCGCCGTATGAGTGTGTGTTTGTGTACGTGCAAGTTGCTGTTGTCTGCTATCTCCACATGTGGGTGGGTTTCAGCAGGTGAAACATAGACCTATGACATCTCAAAATATCCACCTTTGTGTGTGTGTGCGTCGATTAGTATCTACATATGCGGGTTTCAAAAAGTGAAATGGAGCTTTCCCAGGTCTTAAAGTGTGTGTGTGTGTGTGTGTGTGTGTGTGTGTGTGTGTGTGTGTGTGTGTGTGTGTGTTCGCATACATGCAAGTTGCTAAAGCCTGCTATCTCCCCATGTGGGTGGGTTTCAGCAGGTGAAACATAGACCTACCATGTCTCAAAGTATCCTCCTCCGTGTGTGTGAGTGTGTGTGTGTGTGTGTGTGTGTGTGTGTGTGTGTGTGTGTGTGTGTGTGTGTGTGTGTGATTGATTGGTATCTGTATACGTGGGTTTCAGAATGTGGAATGGAGTCCTCCCAAGGTGGGCTCAAAGTATCCACCTTCATTTCAGTAAGGGTCACGATTCACGGACGAATCTGTGAAGTTTTCTGTTCTCAAAGTTTTGTGCCGAGGACTCTCTACAGGATCGTTACTGAGCGCCGGACAGCTTCCAAGTGTACTTCGTTTGTAGCGACATTCCCAGGGATGGTTTTTAAAATCTCTGTGAAGTTCTTTGCCATCATTCCCGTAGCCCCAACTATCACTAGTACAACTTCGGCATTCTTCAGCTTCCAGAATCTTTTCACTTCAAATACCTTGAGGTCTTGGTATTGTCATTTTCTTGATTTCTGCATCGTTTAGTTCAAAATCACTGGTGTTTACGCCTCACTCACCAATGCCTTCTTCTCTCTTTTTTTGTGCCCAAGTATGATATCTGGTCGCAACGCTTTGTTTTCGATGTTCACGCTAGATGGGATCATTATGTCATACGTGAGCGGGAGGTACTTCCATGTTTTCAGTACAAGCTTTTGGTTCATGTTCCCACAAGTTTTCTGGAACTGGGATGTCAAAGTTTTTGCAGATATGCCAGTGGTTAACATTACAAACTCTGTTGTGCTATTGTGTGTACAGCTGTTCTGACATTAGATTTTTAAAATTTGTGTTCGGTCATGAAGCATAATATATCCCTCTCTTTGCTAACGCCACCTCCACCCCTCACCTATCCCTCTCCCCCCCTAATTAATGTGTGCCCATTCCTCGCTCCCCCCTTCAAATAAAACTCAGCACTCTCCTCCCACACCTCTGTCTGTCAGTCTCTCTCTGTCAGTCTCTCTCAGTCTCAGTCGAAGTCTCAGTCTCACTCTCTCTCTCTCTCTCTCTCTCTCTCTCTCTCTCTCTCTCTCTCTCTCTCTCTCTCTCTCTCTCTCTCTCTCTCTCTCTCTCTCTCTCTCTCTCTCTCTCGCAGTGTATGACAACGTTTCATGAGGCGTCGCTCTCCCCACCTCCACCCGCCTTACTCGCTCTGCTCCCCCTTCCTCACTCACTCCTGACTTCCCCTCCTTCCTCTCCAATCCCTTCACTCTGTCCTCTCTGCCTCCCCTTTCTCTTTCTCCACCCCCTCCCCTTTCACCCCCATCAGCAAAGTAATGGATTGTATTTTCTCATATAAAATAAATGAGGAAATTGAAAAAGTTTAATTTTTGTTAGAAATATCGTATTATCATGTGCTATTACTATCCACGTATCACAAATGAAAGCTACAGGAAACAGTTTGTGGATTTTTGTGCAGCAAGTAATAAATTATTGAAGTAATCAACACAAGTTACATTAACGTGAATTACAAGAAACTACAATTAAAGTTGTAAATTGGTGAAAATGTGAAATTTGTTTTCATCAGCTTGTTCCCTTCCTTGAAAGTCTACGAGGAGTTCAGAATAGCACCAATGAAGCAACTTTCAACAGAACAGTGTGTGAAGATCCAATCTGTGTGAGAAGGGCACAATATGAAGAAAATAACACAAAAGCTGAAGATCTCTTACACAGGTGGTACACTTTTGTACACACTTTCTTACACAGGTGGTACACAAAAGTGTACCTCACAGGTATGAGGTACACTTTTCAATGCCTGGATAAACTCGCTTGTAACAAGACAAGAAAATGCCAGGAAGATCTCGATGAACCTCCCCAAGGGAAGAAAAGTACTTAAAGTTGCTCAGCTTATGCGACAGAATAAAATCAAGTCAGCAGCTGACAAAATAAATGAGAGTAGGCCCTCCTCTTCTTGAGTATGGCCAGTATGGGGTGTACGAAAGTTGAATGTCCAGGTTCTGCAGCCATGTGGCTGCCTCATGGGTGAGTTGGTGGAGGGTTAAAAGTCCTCCCGATAGCTGCCGCAAGGGACGGTGTGATGTGATGTGCTCCATCGTGTGGACTCCTCCACAGTCAGAGCGCATCCGGCCTCATCCTCCATAGATGGAAGGTGCTACCGCAACGGTCCAGTACCCTGTCCAGTGCGGAGCCTATTGAGGGCTGTCCATTGCCTCCATGGGAGTGTGAAACCGCATGAAGCAATGGCTGGATCATGTATAATATGTTTATTAAGAGCTATGGCGGCCTCCCAGCTGGCCCTCTACAAGTCGGCTTCACTTTGATAAGCTCTGGTATGGAGCTCGGCACGGTTCCATGGTGGTTTTCTGGACTTGAGGCGACAGTGCAGAAGTATAACGAGAAGGCACTGGGTTGGAATTTCGGTAGCCAAAATGCAGCTGAAGTATCGGGATGAAAGCACATCCCTTCGGATGGCTGGTGGGGCAATGTTACGGAGGATAGGAAGCCACTTAGTCTTTGTTGGCTTGAGCGTTACAGACACTGCTCTCATCACGGTGTTCAACGGAACATCAATGTCCTTCATATGGGCACTTGCCGACGAGACTGGCGCGCAATAATCTGCTGTCGAGTACAGTGCCTTCAGAAGTATTCACACCCCTCGACCTTTTTTTTCCGCATTTTGTTGCGTTGCAGCCCAAATATAAAATGGATTGAATTTAATTTTTGTCACCGATCTACACAAAATACCATAAATGACAAAGTGAAAACATGTTTTCAGAAATGTTTCCAAATTAACGAATGAAAACCTAAAATGTCTTGCGTCAATAAGTATTCAACCTCTTTGCTGTAACACTCCAAATTGAGCTCAAGTGCATCCAATTTCCTTTGATCATCCTTGAGATGTCTCTACAACTTGATTGCAGTCCGCCTGTGTCCAATTCGAATGATTGAAACATGATTTAGAAAGAAACACACCTTTCTAAACGAGGTCCCCCAGTTCACAGTGCATGTCAGAGCAGAAACTCTACCATGAAGCCCAAGGAACTGTCCGTACAACTCTGAGGCAGAATTGAAAGGAGGCATAGATCTGGGGAAGGGTATAAAACAATTTCTAGAGTGTTGAAAGTTCCCAAGAGCACAGTGAGTTCCATCATTAAGAAATGGAAAGAATATGGAACTACCCAGACGCTTCCTTAAGCTGGCCGTCCGACCAAACTGAGTAACTGGGCAAGAAGGACCTTTGTGCTGACGTTCTTGCTTTTGCGTTCTTTTCAAGAGGTGACGAAGAACCCAATGACCACTTTGACAGAACTACAGTTCCTTGGCTGAGATGGAAGAATCTTCCGGAAGGACAACAATCTTTGCAGCACTTCACAAATCTAGGCTTTATGGGGAGAGAGAGGTCAGATGGAAGCCACTCCTGAGAAAAAGGCACATGACAGCACACCTGGAGTTTGAAAAAAAGGCACGTGAAAGAATCTGAGAGCACGAGGCAAAATATTATGTGGACTGATGAGATCAAAATTGAACTCTTTTGGCCGAATGCAAAGTGCTACGTCTGGTGGAAACCGAGCACAGCTGATCACCGATCTAACACCATCCCTACCATGAAGTATGGTGGTGGCAGCATCATGCGATAGGGATGCTTTTCAGCATCAGGGACTGGGAGACTTGTAAAGATAGAGGGAACAATGAATGGAGACAAATACAGAGAAATCCTTGAGGAGAACCTGCTTCAGAGTGTAAAGGACCCGAGACTGCAGCAAGGATTTTACGTTCTCACAGGACAACGACCCCAAGCATACAAGCAAAGAAACACTGGAATGGCTTCAGAACAAGAACGTGAAAATGCTTGAGTGGCCCAGCCAAAGACCAGACATGAATCCCATTGACAATTTGTGGAAAGACTTGAAGATTTCTGTTCACCAACACTCCCCATCCATGCAACTTGACAGAGCTTCAAGAAATCTGTAAGGAAGAATGGGGAGGGGGGAGTCCCCAAATTCAGATGTGCAAAGCTGAGACACGCACACCCAATAAGTCTCGAAGCTGTCATCACCACCAAACGCGCTTCTACAAAGTATTTCACTTTGTCATCATGGGGTATTGTGTGTAGATCGGTGACATAAAAATTCAATTTAATCCATTTTAAATTCAGGCTGCAACACAACAAAATGTGACGAACGTCAAGGGGTGTATGTGTGTGTGTGTGGCCATTTTTCTCAGAGATGGCTGAATGGATCTTTGTGAAACTTTCAGAGTTGCCGGTGTGCCGTGGAGTGTTTTGCAGCACCGACTCTCTGTAAAGAGTCTGGTACATCAACTCAAATCAATGCGAAAGTGATACAAAGTTTCGTTGGAGATCGGCCTCGTTCCAGCAATGAGAACTCAATGGCTTTCTCATAGAAACAAGGTGTGCAAGACCATCAATCCTGGGACAAATTAGCCAAGCATCAAGGTTGCCATTAGCTGGAAACACGTCAAGGAGGTAATATCTAGCCAATGGGTCCAAGATGGTGCACCTCATCTAAAGAACCTTTTTGACTCGTTGCCTTCCTCGGGGTGAGCAGTCGGGTGGTGTTCTTATCTTTTGTTTTTGATGTAAGGTGGAGGCTCAGAGAAAAGGAAGGTGTCCAGAGAGTAAAAACAAAAGGCAACAAACTGACGGTGATGAAAGTGGGGCAACAGTTGGACACAAGAAGTAGGGGAATGAATGAACAGGAAAAGAGGGGGGTGGTGGGGGGAGAGAGTATAAAAGGATTGCTGACAGGGATGGGGGATAACTAATTCAGGATAACGTCATACTGTTAACATTTAAGTGTGACGATACGTTTAGCGTTTTGTCGCATTTGATACCTTTCAAGTTAAACAGAAAAAGTTCCTGTGTAGCATATAAAAATGACAATATGATGGTTACCCAACATGGGCCGTGACAAGTTCCCCAGTTTACCCGTGAATTTCCAGAACTTGCGTGTGCATACCGTGCACTGATGCACAAGTTGCCATGCACGTGTACCGAGTCACGTGACAGTGCTGCACGTGATACTGAGCAAATTGCGATGCAGCACGATTTGGTGAACCATCCCAGGTGTGAAAAAACGTTTTTATATATGTCTATACGTCGTAAACATGATGCCACGCATTTCTGAAAAGGAACATCTACGTGCTATTGGCACGCTCGAGACAGGAATGCCACAAAACATCGTGGCTAGGAATTTTGGTGTTCATAGGAACACCGCATAGTCATTCCAGAGACGTTGTCAACAAACTGGCAACATCAGAGACTGTTCACGTTCTGTGCAATCACGTGTGATGTCACGTCGGCAGGATAACCACATCCGGTTGGTGCACCCTAGGGATCGGTTCCAGACAGCAGCATCCCTGGCTTGCGACCAATCAGTGCCAGAACTGCAAGGAATCGGTTATGCAAGCATAACATCTGACCACGATGAGCGTCCGATTTTGTTGCCAAGTCAGCGACAGGTGCGCCGAGCTTGGTGTCGGCAACGTCTGAGATTCAGGAGACAAGATTGGGCTGCTACTCTCTTTACATACGAGTTACGGTTCCATCTTGACAGTCGTGATAGCCGTTGTCGCGTTTATCGACGAGAAGGGGAACATTACGCTGACACATGTTGTGCAACGTCGGTCGCTCGGCGATGGAAGCATGATAGTATGGGGAGGCATCACTATACATCACAAAACCCAGATGGAGGTCATTAATGGCAATTTGACAGGTATTCGGTATGGTGATGAAGTTCTTCATCCTCACGTCCTCTCGTTCCTGCAGGGTTTATGGACGTCACATCACACTTCAACAGGATAACGTGTGCCCTCACGTTGCACGAGTGGTCACCGACTTCATCGCACAACAGAACATTCCCACACTTCCCTGGCCGGCTGTGTCGCCTGATTTTTGTCACATAGAACACGTGTGGCATGAAATAGGACAACAATTGTGCAGTCTTCAAAACCAGCCGGCAGCGTTGGCCCGAGTGCAGCAGGCCTTGTTACAAAAATGTGGAATGACATCTCTCAAGCCTTATTCAACCATCTTGTGTCCTCAATGAGGCGCCGTTGCCAAGCACGTCAACTCAAATAGCGGTCACACCAGAAACGGAGCTGTCAACTGACATTTGACCGCATTCCTCTTCGAGCCTCTGGAAACAGATCTTGTACACGTGTTGACATTCTCATGTTGATTTCAAGTTTATCAAACACCACATATTGATATGACCAAACAACATGATGTGTTCGTTTTCATATCTCATTTAACATCGGTGTAAATGGTGCACAGGAACTCTTTTTTTTTTTTTCCACGAGTATACGTAAACATCCACAAAGATAAACAAACCAAGCAATTTGTCATGAAGTTCCACAGGTGTCGACCCGAGTACGGGACATCTACCTTTCTCTGCAAGCAGCCGATGCAAGCCGCAAGGAGGGCCGTGAGCTGAGTCTGCTGCCAAGGTGAGTTGGGCTACAGGGTGGCACGCAGACACAGGCCTGGTTAGCAGCAGAAGAGCTCGGCAGTATCGTCCAGACCTTCCACTCAAAGTCCATTTAAACAAACAAAACAGTATTCTTCTTGCTTAATGGGGTTTGCAGATCGTACAAGACTTACTTCGCTGCCCAAATAAATAAATAAAAAAAAACTGCTTCAATTAAAATGGAATTCACAATGTTCATTTCATAATGACTGGATGTAGATTGTGATCATGATCATGATCATAAATCGATTAATAAATACACAAGAAAGACGTCGTGCAGAACACGATAGTCACAAAATCCCTAAAAAGAATTAAAAAAAAAAAATTTGACCTTGAATATAATTGATGTGTGAATTCGATGACCACACATGCAAACGGTCTTCAAATTTCAAGTCAATCGGATGAAGGTTGACAATTTTAGGAAATCGGCCGATGTCGACCTCAACGATAATTGGTGGTTGAATTCAGTGACCTGATATGCAAATCCTCTTCAAATTTCAAGTCAATCAGGTTCATCTCAAAAGTCCTCAATTTTCATCTCGGTCGTTGACCTTTAAACCTCAAAAAAAACAATCGGCTTCCTGCATACGACGACCTCCACCATTTGGTGAAGTTTCGTGAAGATCGGTTTAAAGTTGTGACCTGCAGGCGATTGACAGGCAGAATCGGAGAGCAGACCAACGAATATACTTGGGAATCGTTGATTTCGCAAGTAACAGACAGAAAGAATAACACACGTAACCAACCAACGCACTGCGTTTGGAAAAGCCTTCGATTTTCACAATACAAGTAATAAATGAACCAACGAACCAAACGGCCCACCTGAAGAGGCTGGAAAGGACACTCGAGCATTCCATTGGCTAGCAATTTGCCATCTCCATCGAGGAAAAGCGACAACAGCCCAGGTAGCAGCACCTCAACATACCTGGTTATACAACATCCAGGTTTCACAATGTCTGAACTACAACAAAATGATAACCGAGTGTACCTTTACTCTTTTTGTTGTGGATTAATGAAGTGTCACATGATGGAGTTAAACTTCCATGTTTTGTATTCACATCCATGAAGTGAAACAAGGTGAAATCCACATGTGTACGCACGCACGCACGCACGCACACGGAGGTAAAGGCTGCAAAGGGTGACGAGTGATTGCGTTCGTGTACTTGGCCTCAGCGAAGCTCGAGATCGCTGCGAGTAACCGTGAAACGGCACCGATAACCGTGGAGTCGTGCCAGATGATCGACGCGTCCCCATCGGAGTCATCGCTCACTCGGTCCCCTCCTAGGATGCACAGCAAAGCACAAGGTAAAACAAAATGCCTCCGTCCCACGTGAACTCAAATGAACGTCTGTGCGTCAACAGCTGCATAGGTTTTGAAGAAGTTAAAAGAGAGGCAGCAGAATAGGAATAACGAAAGTTGTGGGAAAGCAAAGCAATACATTTCCACATTTGGAAGGAAACAGAAATATATAAATCTGTCAAAAGACGACCTGACGAGCCCATCGAGACGAGCCCATCAGCCTTCCCTCGATACGGTCCATTGTTGTCTATCCTCTGAAATTTGGAACAATTATTGTAAGTAATGAGTTGTTCAATTTCATCTGTCGGTACAATCTCCTGTCTTCTTGTGCTTCATCTACATCCTCCATGGTCGTGAGTTGGTAATTGTTCAAAAAGGAAGAGATGAAGGATAACCGAAGGACCACACTCCCGGTTCCAGATCATCCAGAAGGAAGATGAGGGTTGTGAGAAAGAGAAAAATAAGTGCTTGCGTGCGTACGTGCGTGCGTGCGTGCGTGCGTGCGTGTGTGTGTATGTGTGTGTGTGTGTGTGTGTGTGTGAAGGCCAACGAAACATCATGTTCTCCATGATTGCTGAAAGGTATGAAATCAGCAACATGCACGTAAACAATAATAAAACCACGTGACAAGTTTGGCAACTTAGTTCTATTTGAGGCTGGCAGGTCTGATGAGTGTTTCAATGAACGTACGGAGGGCTTGTGTGTTACCATAAGCTGTGGCGGTGTGGACAGCATGGGAGAGTAGCCTCAAGAGTAATGTGCTGTACAGGTAAGAGAGGCTCTCAGGACACTGCTTGCTCTGAGAGACAATATCGTGCAAATGGCCACACGTGACCACCACATCGGCCACTGTGGGGAGGTGGGAGGACAAATGACAAAGCAAGGAGCCAGGCCACAAACGTACATTACCGACAAGCATACCTAAAAAAAAAAAAACAATTTTGAACTCTTTGTATCTGCTTCACCACTACCTCCCCAACCCTCAAGCCCCCAACCACCTTCCTCCATCCTCTTTCCAATATGAAACGTGGAAATACTTTCCACACGGACGTACAGCCTCCACTTCATCATTGGGATAAGTGGTTGCAACGGATGGCATGAACGGGATGTCGATCGGGGTACGCTAACCGCCGTGGGAAGCAAGGAGACGCTGACATTTCGGGGGTTAAGCCTTCGTCGGAGCAAAAGAGCAACGGAACGTCCTGTTGATTTCATTCATCGTTCTAGCTATCCCATAATGCACATCAACGCCATCCTTCACCAGCAAGTTCATCATTCCAAATGGATAGCAAATGAGCTGCTAAAGAGAAGCTGACAACTGCCGTACCTGTGGTGGCTGTGCACAGGTGATCCAGCAACTCTGGAACAACATGCCGTACAATGTCCGGATGGAGGCACAGTCGTGCCAACGATTTCATTGCCAATTGGCATTCTGCATCTGTGAACAAGCACAACACACACAATGTGGAACGTACAACGGTCAGGGAAGGGATTCAACAGTGTTGGCCCTTCAATGTTGTAGTCCACACCATCTCACCGAAGGACGCCTTACCTTTGTGTAATTGTGCGGTCAGAGGGGGCAAGCAATGACGAATAAGGAGGGTGGAATGCAGTGAGGCCAACGCTGCACACCCATCCACCGCCGACACACTGCACGCACATCAAATCATTGGCTACAAAGCATAAATGTGAATAATTAAATAATAAAACCTCATATAAAACCAAATTATGCTTACAAGCAAATATGAAAGAGTACATCTCATTGGATGCAACACGTAAAGCTTAATGGAGTACTGCTCTCTCCTTTGGGCTGGGCCTCGCATCACATCTGTCTATCCTCGATCCGTATTAAAATGGCTAAGCCTGGTGTTGGCTCAAGATCTTAGGGTCTTGAGTTTGAGCTCCTGTCGTGCCGTTGAAATAACTCCAGGCGGGTCGACTCAACCTGGACATCCTTCTGAGGTTGGCAAAATGAGTACCGGCTTACTGGTAACAGGGCCACTGCATCAGCTGCAGTTCCAGAAATGATGCGACCAACAGCCACAGGCTGCATAGTGCATATGAAACATTAAAATAGCTTCTGCCTGGAACCGGATGGAGTTTTGGGTTTCAAGAAGTTTGTTGACAATGAACGAAATATGGCCTCGGGGCACGTCTGCTCTTAGTTGCTGCAAATTGGTGGAGTAAAGTTGAGTTCTATTTGTTGGTGGATTGTGCCTTTTCTAGTGAATTATATATTTGACATTGGGTTACGGTGGTTGTGATTATCCGTTTTTCAGAAACAAGTGCAGCCAACCAACAATTTGTACCAGGCTCGACTGCAACAATTTGAAACAAGCAGGAAAGAACAGACCTCGCACCTCAGGGGACGTTACATTCATGGTCCAAAAGTCTGGTTTCTGTTTGGTCCAAAAGTTGGGAAGGGATTAAATATGAGACGGGGAAGATGACAACTTAACTCCAATCACATACATTGCCTCCGCAAGATCATTGGCGTGGAGTGGAAGAAAAAGAACATCAATACTGAAGGACAAGCTGAAACGTAGCAAGATGCAGACATTGTTCACGATTCTTCATCAAATATGGCTGTGATGGCTTGGTTATGTGAACGGAACGGAATGGATCTGATGGATGGATACCAAAAGATGAGCTGTACGGCAAGATGGCAGATGCTCCTTTGCCAGCAGGAAGGCCAAAATAACAAAGGTTAGATCAGGTATGGGAGCATGCGCCGGAGCAACGCGTCGCTGCGTCCACTTTCCGCCGGTACTCCAGGGGCCTCCGTTTGGCCATCTCCCAGGCAGATGCCTGGTCCATCCCCATCTCCTTGAGATGCCGATCGACCTGCTGCAACCATGAGGTACGCGGTCGTCCCACTGGCCTTCTCCACTCACGAGGCTCCCTGGCTGAGAGAATCTGGTGAGCAGGATCAGCGTCAGGAAATTGAGCCACGTGTCCATACAGCCGCAGCTGACGCTCACAGACTATACAGGGGATAAATCTCATTTGAGTTTCTCTCAGCAAACAATCGTTGGACACAAAGTCTGACCAGTGATAGCCAAGGACTCTCCAAAAAGACATGTTTCCGAAGGAGTCAAGTCATCGTCTCACATCCTTGGTCAGAGTCCAAGTCTCATATCCATAGAGCAAGACTGGAAGCAACAAGAACTTTAATACTTGGACTTTCATCCTCCTGCATCAGTACCGACAGCGCCAGACCCCATGATCAACTTTATCCATGATCCCCAGGCCTGACCCAGATGTCTATTGATCTCTGGCCCACAAACTGCTCACAAATATCACTACCAAGGAAAGTGAACCTCTCCATGACCACAACATCCTCACCACAAACAGGTACAGACAAGATGGCAGCATTCAAGATGTCATTGAAAGCCTGGATCTTCATTTTGACCAAGGAAACCCGGAGTCCCAGTCGCTCCAATTCCTCATTCGGTGCCTCGAGGGCCACTACAAGGATATCCAGCGTCTCTGCAAGGATGACTGCATCATCTGCGAAATCAAGGTCAGAGATCTTGACATTCCCAAACGATGCACCGCAGGCTTGATCTCTCAGACATCCTCACCAGAATCCAGTCCATACAAGCGCTGAAAAGTGTGGGGGCCAGTACACACTCCTGATTAACTACAGTAACAACGAGAAATAAGTCAGAGATGGTGTCACCACGTCTCACAGCACTCTCAGTGCCAGAGTAGAGTTCAGAAATTAGATCGATCAGTTTTGGGGGCACCAAGAGAAGACCGTGAATCATCCAGAGGGCATCCCGATTCACTGAAATGAATGTTTTGCGAAGATCAAGATAGGCTACGAGCAGCACCTGCCGAAACTCTTGTCTGCGGTTGGTGATGAGAACCCAAAGAGCAAGGATACGGTCAATCGTTGACCACTTTGGTGTAAAGCCTGACCACTCCAGGCCCGGTGCTCAAGCAGATGGTGGCGAACCCGATGAAGAATGATCTGAGCAAAGACTTTGCCCGGCACTGAGAGCAGCGTCACCCCTCGGTTGTTGTTACAGCCCTGGCGATCACCCTTCCCTTTCCAGAGAGGGACAACAAGGCCCTCTTCCAGTCAGTTGGGATGATGTATGTGCTCCAAACAGATCACAGAACTGCATGCAACGATATGAGTGCAGCATTTCCACCAGCCTTGAGTTCAGCATGGATGCCACATATCCCAGGAGCTTTAACCCTTTTCAACTGGTTCGCCACAGCGTGTGTTTCCACAAACGAAGGTGGTTCACAATTGAATGAAGGGTCCACAATGGGGATATTTATACTCCTGACATCCAACTCAATAGCTGGTGGATTAGCCTGGTAAAGCTGTTCAAAGTAACCCGCCCAGCGGGCCTTCACTTCAGATTCCTCTGTCAAGAGCTCACGACCTTCCCCTCTCACTACAGTACACCGAGGGATGGGCTTGGGGAAACACAATGCACGAATTCCTGTGGAAGCAGGACGAGATAAACAGTCTACAGGTGATGCTCCACCTCGTCTCCACCTCCACCTCGCCATTAAGCCTGGCCCTGCGACTCTGGTCAATGGTATCCAGTGACCCTTGGGAGACAAAGTTCTTCTTTGCCTGATGGCGGGTTCCAAGACATCCATCGGCAACATCAAGGATGGTGGTCTTGAAGGCACTCCACATCTCTTCAAGATTCCCAAACACCCAGACCCCACCAAATCCTCACTCATCCTGTTCGCAAGCTCCTCAGCTACCCTCTTATCCCTGAGCTTGTCAACATCCAGCCGAGGCTGGGGTGGTACCATTCTCCTGGATTTAACCTGCAACTTCAGAGATGCCACAACAAGCCTGTGGTCAGTATTGAGGAAATGCGCACTCCGGTAGTCCCTGCAGTTCTGAATCATCCTCCAGTGACAATCAATGAGCACATGGTCAATCTCCTTTGCCACATCGCCAGCATTGGAATACCAAGTCCAGCGATGAGCCTGTGGGCGCTGAAACCATGAACCAGCCACCCAAAGTCCATGACTTCTTGCAAAGTCAACAAATTTAGTGCTCTTTTGGTTCACTGTTCTAGACACACGGGGACCAACACATGTCACATAACCATCAGTGCCAGTTGATGCATTAAAATCCCCCAAGACTAGAAGAGAATCTCGCCTGGGGCACTGACCAACCACGGACTCGAGCGTGGCATCGAATGCATCCTTCACGGTGAGATCACTCGCCTCGGTCAAAGCATACACAGAGACCAGGGAAATGATACCCAAGGAGTGACGAATCCTCAGTCTCATAATAAGCCCACTCACCCGTGTTACCTCAATTATCATGGGAGTCAACTTATTGGAGAGAACGACAGCAGCTCCTTCGACATGGTAACCATGTTACTCTGGAAAATAACAAAGCTGTGTTTCAAAGATCTCGGCAAAAGCAACCTGCAGTCCTTTGGAGTTTCCACAACAACCTTGGAGGAAACTGCATCAAAACATGCTATCTGGAGAAAAGCATTGAGAACAGGTGCTCAGTCTGTCAAGCTATTTCATAAAACAGCCAGAGATGTGTCAATCACTGAGCCCCCATCGATGGGGGGCAATGTGGGGGCTCCATGCAATGCGCTTTGTGTGGTCGCCAATTCAGAGCTCGTATCGGTTTAATGAATCACGTGATGATGCAGAAACCTCAACCCAACCCAAAATGTATACCAACGTCCTAAGTAGTAGTGGAACTATTTGAAGGGAGAAGGGAGCATTGAGCATTGGTTTATCAGACCACCTGCCCAATCTATACACACTTGGGAAAGCTAGCTGTCCTGTCCACATTTCAAAAGAAATTTACATTGAATATCCCACGACATGAACAAAGCTTCCTTGCTTGGGGTTAACAGCACAGGTGGCAGAAGGAAAATCAAATAAGGAATTAGAAAGTGAATGAGACACAAATTATCAGCAGAATGCTTTGAAGGAGGAAACCACAACTAGCTAAACAAAAAAAGAAGATACCGTTCCTAGACTATCATCCATTGTGTCGTGTCATGTCATGAAATAAAGGTTGAACGATGAAAAATTGTACCTGCACTGTGAAACTGGATCTTGGATCAGCTGGGAAAGATGGCACACTGCCAATCTGAGCTGCTCTCCAGAAAGCACACCTGGATGGTAAGGTAGGTTCAGTCAACTTGGGTTATACATCACACACACACACACTGAATTTGCTTTGTTACCTCCAAGACTGCGGCAACTCGCAAAACACAAAAACTATGCTGCTTGAAGCCGAGTGACACTTCAAAGTGACCTGTTCTCCAGCACCTTGGAAGAGATCAGCAAAGCTGAGCGATGAGAAGGCAAATGTTACCACTCGGTTTGTGTCAGTCGAGTTTGTGCTGTTAAGAGATGAGCATCTCCTGCCAAAGAACCGTCAATAACCCCACAAGGCCACTCGTTTAAGTTCCGGGCATCCTTCCAGCCACGCGCGAGGTGTCCTTGGACAGGAATGCCTTTTCTGTGAAAAGAGGAGCAAGAGGAAGCAGCAGAAAAATGAAGTCCTCAACCAATGTTTGAGCACAGATTGGAGCAAGTCAATCCCACTTGCTGCAAAGAAAAAGTGCGATGCTGGGATCATTGGACTTGGGGAAGATCCAATTGCAAAGGAAGCAAAATACCAGGTAACTCTCGTCATTGTGAGCACGTCAGGCAGGACTTGACGAAGGAAGAGCAAACATCCAATCGGGAGAAGCATGTTGAAGCATGATCCACATCGACAAACGAGTGAACAAATCTGGAAACGATGTCTTCCTCTCAACAAAGACGTCTACAGAGGTATTTACTATGCTGACCGAATCCAATGAAAAGGTTGAATAAATGACATGTGCTGCCAATGGCATTGCACACAGAAATTCTTGCAATGCCCCATCACCCACTTCAGTTCACCTCCTGGAGGAAATTTTCACCAATATCTCAATTAAAGCCTACGCCAGGTACCCGGTTGACTTGACCTTGCAGCAGACTGTCAACCGGGATGCTGAGTGTCCCATGAGAGACGTATCGGCTTTCAGAAATTCACATAGTGCGTTCAGGAGGTGGTCCATCACTCTTGCCCAACATAGCATGGCAGAACTCTGTGAACTGGTCAGTCTTCAAACGGGGGAGGAACCTGCTAATCAGCCGAGGCAATGGAGAATCGACCATGACAATGCTGACATGAATGCCATCGCTAACACTCTGAACACATGCAACCCATTCGCCACTTATTCTCCTGCTGATCTCATCAATGTGTCAGCAGCAAAGGAAGTGACTAAAACATTTATCTTTGGAACACCAGAACAGGAAGGACTTTGGTTCAAGTTCGAGGGCGAGTGCGCTGTTGATGGTTCGTGCTTTCTGAAGCCAGTGGCAAGGACCAAGATGTTGAAATTTGCTGCAGAGGATGTAAAGGAATCGAAGACTGCAGTGTGGAAAAATGAATGTGGCAGAGGGAGTCAGGGATGTCTTTGGATGAATGTTAGCTGTTACGGTCAAGACAAGCAATGCACTTAACCTTCACCACATTCTTAGCTACCCCATCACTGAGGTGCCCCTTTCGCTCGCCCATAGCGATAAGACCCCTCCCCCCCTTTAAGACGGACAAGGCAGCTCTCACAAAAAACTTGAAAGCAGACAGGAAGTTGTTCTCGTGGGCACGTCATCCATCCCCCAATCGCAGCCACAGTGATTGATGGTGGCATCATCCTCCATGAAAACCATGCTGCAGCATAGCAAGTCCACATACGCAACCATGGCTAGGGATCCTTTGGTAAAGGTTTGTTTGAGTCGTCGAGAGCAAATCCACTTAGTACTCGACAAGTACCAGTCACCATCCATCAAAGATGATGACCGAAACCTGCACCATTCAACTACTCCTCATGTATTCATCATTACTGGACCTGACCAAGCCTCGCGACAGAGTGGCACAGAGTTACTCAAATATGGATCATTCAAGGAAGAGTTCACCTGGTTTGTCATAGAAGAATGGAAGAAGCCCAAATATGGGTCCCTAAATTGGCTGAGAAGGCACAAGAGAACATTGAGATACCTTCAGCTCCTGAAGGCCAAGGCAGCCCCCAGACCATCACGGCCCGAAACGTTTTCACACACCCACTTTTTATTCAGCGGGCAACGAGTTGAGAAAATGTGGAGAGTCCTGAGCCTCCCCAGGAAATAGTTGATAAATTACCAAGTCGTAAAACATCGGCACATCTCACTAACTGCAGCATGCTCAGCACCGTTACCATTTTGTGACGTGCATTTACGAAACCTCCGAACAGTCACAAACCAGGCAGGCTGGCGAGTGCGATCAGTAGAGCGATCCCAGCTTGGCGGAGCTGCGAATGTGTGTCGGATACCGCTGCCCCGGCCAGCTCCAACAAAGTATCTATGTGATGATGCAATGGGCTCTCTGCGGGGCACAAGCATCAGAGGCAGGAAAGACAAAAGAAAACAATTACAAAATGATGAAGTACCACCCAAACTAGTCCAATTCACCAAACAATACCTTCATCTTTGCAGCAAAGCGATGATGCTTCATCATTCTGCCCCTTTGTCACTCCACAATGTGTGTTGAACATCGTGAAACCTAACCGGATAAACCTGAGCCTGGGAAGTAACAACTGAAATCTATCTTTCCAAGTTCTTCCTGACATCTTTGTTCTTTGTTCCTTTCACACTTTTTCTAATTTCACAATTCTCATGATTCATTCTGATTCTTGTTTTTTCTTCTCTCTTCCTCTCTTTCGTTATCCATCTCTCTAAGAAGTGAATTCTTGCAGAATTTTTTTTTCTGTAAGGCTCACTTGGCCGCGCCTGGATGGGTTTGAGGGTTGTGGAGTAGCGGCTGAAACCCGAATCCTGTCCACGTTCCTTCTGATGACTCCATCTTTGCTATTTACTTCTTCGGGTTCCTTCTTAGTGTTCAGTTTCATTACACTTTCATTCTCTATTAGTTGACCAGTCATTCCTTTTTCCCTCCCTACTCGTCTCGTTCCACAAGGTTTGAGGGTTTGAGGGGAAGCACTGGAGTTCCTCCCGAACACCCGGTCCTGAGGCCACCACCCACGGATAACTCCACGGCTTGCGAATCAACCACCAACGCCGATTGGTACCACCAATCCTGACAGGGTTTTCACAATTTTACGGGTTATGTTACCTTTGGACGACCGCAACAAGAGAGTTTCGTGTCCTCAGCGCACACTCAGATTACTGCCGAGCGATACAGTGAGTGTACGCCGGCTAAAAAGAGCAGATCACGTGGGGTACAACTTCTCAGCTAACATTCCATGCAGACTATGCTGGACCAAAGGAAGAAAAGACGCGATGAACTGGGTACATTTACAATAACAAGCAATTTATTATTAAAAGGGCGAGGAAAAGTATGTGTATAAGCAAGGGGTTTATTACAATGAAATATGTACAACAAGGAAAGTAAGGATTGGTGGAGTGCGGCAAAATAAATAGTTATTTACAAGAGAGGACACAGGGCAGAGCTAAACCACTCGAATCCTGAAACAATCTCATCTATGCCAACATGACAGGCGCTATGAGAACTTTTCTGCCACAGTTACGTTTGTACTCGTACGTGTCAGTGTCCGTGTCCGCTTGTTTGTTTTCCACCTTACCAAGTGGATCAGTGTTGCAAGACTCATGAACTTTCTCCATTAAGTGTCGTTGTGACTTTACGACACCACCTGACATATTCCTTTAAAAAAATGTTTTAGCTTGTTTGTTTATTTCCTCATAAATAGCGATGCCTCCTCATTCGCAATATTTTACAGCAGTCGCACACAAGATGCTTTTTCTGTCGTTAGTGCTTTTCACCCTCATTTACTCGCATGCCTTTTGACGTGACAATTCATCGCTTTTTAAGAACATCATTTTGGTAATTTCCTTGTTATCATACATTTGACCTCTCTCTTTTGCACCAATTAAAATGGTGTAAGGTCAGTCATTTTTTTTTTGTTTTTTTTGAAGCTTCCAAGACTTTTAAATTTTGCTTTTGCTGAACTTGTACTTTTGTTAATGCGGTTTCTCTGCTTTGTTCAGACGTTGGAAACATTTTATCGTCTTTGTTCATCGTCTACAAATTGCCATCAATGCAAAATAAATAAAATACCGTCACAGTTTGGCCTGACATACACAAGCTCTTTCTCAGACTGAAAGTCAAAGGCCAGAAATGCATTGATTTTACGGAAAGTACCCATCCATGATAAAAAGGTGCACCGTGTGGTGGGAGCACACCTTGTGCCCATCTCCGTGAGATAAAAGGTCTCCACAGGACAGTACGATGCACCATGACCCAAAAAGGGTGGTGCACAATAATCACACAAATAGTACCAAGGATCAAAACAGTAAAATATTAGAAGGGTATTCGGTAGAGCGCATACCTCCGCCACGTAATGCCTGATCCACGAGAGCATATCGGGCCCAATACATGTTTGAAATATGCTATTCGGTACTATATCGTTTCTGGTCCTGTCTCTCAATGGTGAAGAATGACTTTTGAGTTAATAATTATCGTATTCAGATCAGGACTCGGATCTTCACCGAAATCGAATCAATTCTTCCTTGTCGCACACCCAACCTGTCCACCAAGTTTCATCTGAATCCGTACACAACATTTTGAGATATCGTGCTATATATCATTTTTGAGCCCTCTCTCTCAATGGTGAAGAATCACTTAAAAAATTCTCGTAGTCGGATCCGGATCTTCACCAAAAATCTAATCATGTAATCCTTGTCACACCTGCCCTCAACTTTTTGAGATATTCTGCAAGCAAACAAACAAACAAAGAAGAAGCTGATGTCGTGCAGAGCACGATACTTGCAAAATCCATAAAACAAATTTGACCTCAAAAACAATTGGTGGTTGAATTCAGTAACCAAAAGTCAGCATGTGATCCTCTTCAAATTTCAAGTTAATAGGCTGAAAATTGACAATTTCAGAAATTCGGCCTACGTTGTCCTTTTGGTCCATGTTGACCTCCAAAATAATTGGTTGGTTGAATTCAGTGACCTGAAATGTGTGTGTGCATATATATATATATATATATATATATATATATATATATATATATATATATATATATATATATATATATTTATATACATACACACATATCCTCTTCAAATTTCAAGTCAATCGGATGAAAATTGAGGATTTTAGAAATACCACCTTAGTTGTTGACCTTTGGCCTATGTTGACCTTTTGACCTCAAAAAACAATCGGCTTCTTCCTTATGACAAACTCTACCATGTGGTCAAGTTTCATGAAGATCGGTTTAAAAATGTGACCTGTCGGCGACAGACAAACAGACAGAATAACAAAATCGACTGACCAATATACTTGAAAAATCTTCGATTTTGCAAGTAACAAACGGACAGACAGAGAGAGGGGTGAAAATAACCTCCTTCACCTTCGGAGGTGGAGGTAAAAAAAAAACAAACTTTGAGAGATGATGTGGATATGAAGAAAAACAAAAAGAGCTCGTCGTACAAATCATAGGCTTGTCGAATGAGCTCACCTTCACCTTCTTGATCCTCGGTGAAGCCCTGGCAGCACAAGGAGAGGTTCCGCAGTGCATCTATTAATGTGCAGCGTTCCACGGCCTGCACTCGGTATCCACCGGTTGAACACCACACTTCAGTGACATGTCAAAAAGCAAAACCAAATCAAAGCCGAAATGCCAGAATCAAACTCGATCGCTCGTTTGTCACGGGCATCCTCATCATCCAACCTGCTTGCTGTCATTGAACCGTTTGACGAGGATGGGCACCGAAGCAGTCAGCACATGGACGCAAGCCCGACAGCAGGCCTTTCCCATGGCCTGGAGCAGCAGAGATGCCGACAGAAGGCACTTCGCCTCTCCCGTGGTCAATGTTGGCATGCATTCTGTTGGCGCGAAGCAAGGCTCTTTAAGTGTATAAATTAGGCCAGTTCGACTGCATTATTCCCCCAAGATGTATATATTAAAACTGTGTTCATCATGCAACCTGTACATTCGCTGTAAAGTGTCCAACTCAAACATTAGGTTTTACTACATTATAAATAATGAGACATGACAAACATCGCAGTGCAGGTTGGTACAGTACAATGCCTAGAATGATTATGTATATGTTGGTGGCTTAAACCTGAATCACTCCAATTTTAGTGCATTACAATATTTCCAGTCTGGCTTCTTCAGCGGCCTACCTGCTACCATGTCCTCAAGGAACATATACAGAAGGTCACGTCCACCCGGAGGCATCACAGAGCGAGCCAAAGTCAACGCAAGGGCCTTTATTGTATCCAGCGCTGCCATCTCCACGGCTTCGCTAACTGGTTCCAACACCTCGTGTGGGAAAACAAAGGGGAATGGAATACAAAGGCTTGTTTTTGATTGAACAAAAAAAGTTCGTGCTGTCAAATGATGCCCCCTCTTGTCCCCCCCCGCCCCCCAACACCTCCAAACCCCAATCCCATTTCACCAGCCCCATTCATATTCCTATCAAACATACATGTCAGAGGTTTGATGCAGCATTCGCAGAGATTGTAATAACAACACGATCAACACATTGTGTATAATAACCGAGACAAATCGCACTCACATGAATGCCTAATCATTGTTGCTCGAGATACGATGACATCATTATTATTTTTTTTATGCAGAGTTGAGGCTCGTGAGAGAGCGAGTACACTGAACGGATCAGGACAAAAGGACAGTGCAGTGGGTGGGAAGGGAGGGGGGGCACTAACAACCAAGTTGAAGGACAAAATAGAGGGAGATGGACAAACAAAGGGTGTGGAGAGGAATGAGGGGCGGGGAAGGATGTACGGGATGGACAAGATAGATACAGCAGGAAACTATCAGGAGGGAAAAACGGGAAATTTGGAAGGAGGAGGGATTGTGGGTGCAAGGTGGGGGGGGCGGCTTAACGGGTGTAGAAAGCATCATGGCTTCGGATCAGGGATGATCTGAGATTGTGGTGAACAGGTGTCTTGAACACCTGGATGGAAGAATGAGATTGATGAGGATGTGGAAGTTGTTTCCACAGGTGGGGAAAAAAAAAAGAGGAACAAATGAGTGGAGGTGAGCAGTGATCCTATATTTTGGGAGTTTCACCAGAAGGGGGTTGATGGTGGACCACGTACAACCTGCAAAAACCTGGGGGGGGGGACAAAGCATAGAAAGAGCAGAAGGAGCAAGACCAGAAAGGAGACAGAAGTAGACACAGGCCACCGACCTGTCTGCGATGGGAAAGTGACAGGCCCACAGACTCGACTTCCATAGATTTGTTCGAAAAGCACGTTTCGGAACATGAAAATTACTATAACCAAGGAGTCACCAAGAAGATAAATTTCTATACAATTCAACTTTGTATCAAGAAACTTGAGACAAACAGACAAACAAATGGTGATAAACAGAAGTCTCACGTATCTGAGATTCGGTTTATATGAGGTATAGTTATCGTGGAACTCGCATTCCAAAGTGTAATCCAATTAATGTTTGTTTTTGTTTTTTTCCACATCAAATCATCGTTTCAGAGCTCATGGAGAGAAATGGTATCAAGTAAGCAAGGTCAATGGAGGTGACATGCGACAAAGCATACCTCACGACGTAACGACGTCACAACATCGGAGAGAGAATCCTGGAGTTCATTAGCACCGTAAGTAGCACAGCACACGGTCTGTGATGTCCACGTACGCGTGCGCACACACACACACACACACACACACACACACACACACACACACACACACACACACACACACACAATTACCACGAGGCACGACAAACAAACAAAAAAGTTTAGATCAAGTAGAAGATAGCGAGCGTTATTTAAATTAAAAAAAAAAAACCCAAAAATTGGTTTTCTTCCTCTTGGATTTCAAAACAGGTCAAAGGTTATTCCAAATTTAATTCCTGGCCAATAATCGAGTCCCATTCCCCAATTCCAAGCTAAATAAACTCTCCACCATAAAAACTGAACACGTGATTGTTGTTGATGCAATTAATTTATGTGACATCATGGGACACAAATGAGGTGCGAACCTCTGACAAGAGATCGGTGCTGAATAATAACACGTCCATTTCATTGTGACCTAATCACATAATGCTCCATTGTGGCGAATGTTGACACGGAGGAAATCAAACGTGGTAGTTACCCTCTCAATAGCGGGTATGTCGGCCTCTTGCAGCAATCACTGCATCGCATCGTATGAGCACTCAAATCTGAGCCTGGGGAATAGCATCCCACACTCGAATCAGCTCATCGAGGGCTTGTGGACATCTTGGCAAGGTTCCAACGAGACGATCGATGATATCTCAGACGTTCAATTGGATTGAAATCTGGCGAGATGGCAGGCCAGGGTGTCATGACAAAAACGTTGGCATCGATGAGAACGTTTGCGGGGATGGCTCTGTGATGGGTTGTTTGAATGGCCCTGTGAGCAGGAGCGCTATCATGCATAAAAATTATTCCTGGACCACGTTGCTGTAAAATCTCAATGGATCGATCTGCCGTCAGATTGCCATCGATACGGATAAAGTTGCTATGAAAGGCTTTAGCAATACCACGCTACATCATAACACTTCCATGTCCAAAACTTGAGGCTTACTGCGAACAGACTGGTGCATAATCGCTCTGTAGACTGGAGTACGAACATCATGCCTTTCAAGGAGAAACCTGGATTTGTCACTGAACATGACACTTGCCCACTGCCATTGGACTTGCTGATTTGACTACTGCAAGCTTGCTTTGACTCGTCACGGTGCAAGTCTTGGGCAATGAACAGGACGAGCATGGATCCCTGCGTCACGGAGACTCAAGACAGCGTTGCCACTTATCCTGTGAGGTCCAGGGAATGTGTTTGTCGTTCTCTGGACAGTTTGAAACAGATTGCGTCGACGAGTCGTACAAATGAACTGGTCCTGAGCGGGAGTCTATCCTGGCACATCTCGTGTTGATATAGTGGCTTGACAACATCTTCTCAGATCTTAAACAAATCCTCTCCTCACGTTAAAAGAGCCTTGCAACATGACAAATGGAAGACCCTGCTTGAAGGTGTCCAATGATTTGATTTTTCATTTTCTGACAGACATGGCATTGTACTGGAATGTTAAAGAATGTAATCAGTGTGTTTTTTGGATGACCCACATGCAGCTGCCTCGGAAAGACTTTCAAATTTGACCAGAATAGCTCGTGTTACCTCTAAAAAACCTAAATGTCCACGAGTTGCACGTGCTGAACGACCATTGCATGGGGGCAATTACGGTGTGTGGAAACTTGTAATCAATGTGTTCTGCACATCCCTCGTGTCAAAAAAGGAACTTGGAATGAATGCTGGAACAGTCGGTCCTTCAGCTCGTACATTACCAATTCTACAAGTTCTGTTTTTTTTAAATGGCAGAGAGTGTATTATTCTACAATTAAAAGTTATCATGTCATTGATCATTAACTCAGAGTTGGCAAGATATTGGTGTGGGGAAGGATGGGGCCTTGTCAAGTTGAATGTTCAGATCAGAGGTCTCACCAGCGTCTCCAGGGCGTCCCGTTTTGAGCTCTGCATTTCCGAATCCAACTTTTCCAGGAGAAGTGGCAAGACAAACTGCAAAATAAAATAAAAACAGATCTTGACCAAGTTCATCAAGTCAAGGTAACGCTGCAATGAGCTCAGGTAACAACTACTTGTATCACATAAAAAAAAAATCGAAATCAAAATCAAAATGAGCAGCACGACCAACAAACGCACACTCATCATCATGATTGTGTGGTGTGGCACACTGTTGCCATAACAGGAAAACTCCAACATTTTTCACACTCCAGCACAATAAGATATCTGGTCAAAGGTCAAACCATAGCAGAACAATCACCATTTGGCCAATACAAAAAAAATAAAAGGAACAAAGAATCCCAGGTCAGGTCAGGTATGGGAGCATGTGCCAGAACAGCGCGTCGCTGCGTCCACTTTCCGCCGGTACTCCAGGGGCCTCCGTCTGGCCATCCCCCAGGCAGATGCCAGGCCCATCCCCATCTCCTTGAGATGATGGTCAACCTGCTGCAACCATGAGGCACGTGGTCGGCCCACTGGCCTCCTCCACTCATGAGACTCCCTCGCTGAGAGAATCTGGTGAGCAGGATCAGCGTCAGGAAAACGAGCCACATGTCCATACAGCCGCAGCTGACGCTCACGGACTATGCAGGTAACAAATCTCATCCGAGTCTCTCTCAGCAACCGCTCGTTGGACACAAAATCCGACCAGCGATAGCCAAGGATTCTCCGAAGAGACCTGGTACCAAAGGAATTAAGTCTCCGTCTCAGATCCTTGGTCAAAGTCCAAGTCTCGCACCCATAGAGCAAGACTGGAAGTACCAAGGACCTGAAGACTCGGACTTTCGTCCTCCCGCACAGGTACCGGCAGCGCCACACCCCATGATCCAGTGAATCCATGACTCCCCAGGCCCGACCCAGACGTCTATTGACCTCCGGCTCACAACCTGCGGAGACATGAATATCACTGCCAAGGTAAGTGAATCTATCCACGACCTCAACATCCTCACCACAAACAGACACAGACAGGACAGCAGCATCCAAGATGTCACCGAAAGCCTGGATCTTTGTTTTGACCCAAGAAATCCGTAATCCCAACGGCTCCGACTCCTCATTCAGCACCTCGAGGGCCCCCAAGAGGATGTCTAAAGTCTCCGCAAAGATGACTGCATCATCTGCAAAATCAAGGTCCGAGATCTTGACATTGCCAAACGATGCACTGCAACTTGATCTCTCCGACATCCTCCCAAAAATCCAGTCCATACAAGTGCTGAAAAGTGTGGGGGCAAGTACACACCCCTGACGAACTCCAGTAACAACTGGAAATAAGTCAGAGATGGTACCACCACACTTCACAGCACTCTCAGTACCAGAGTAGAGTTCAGACATCAGATCGATCAGTTTTGGTGGCATCCCACGAAGACCAAGAATCCTCCAGAGGACATCCCGATTCACTGAATCGAACGCTTTACAGAGATCAACATAGGCTGCAAGCAGCCCCTGCCGAAACTCTCGTCTGCGTTCGGTGAGGACACGAAGTGCAAGGATACGGTCAATCGTTGACCTCTTTGGTGTAAAGCCTGACTGCTCTGGACGCTGGTGCTCAAGCAGATGGTGGCGAACCCTATCAAGAATTATCCGAGCAAAGACCTTGCCCGGCACTGAGAGCAGCGTCACCCCTCGGTAGTTGTTGCAGTCTTGGCGATCACCCTTCCCTTTCCAGAGAGGGACAACAAGGCCCCTCTTCCAGTCAGTTGGGATGATGCCTGTGTTCCAGGCAGAGCACAAAACTGCATGCAACGACGCGAGTGCAGCATTTCCACCAGCCTTGAGAAGTTCAGCATGGATGCCACAGATCCCTGGAGCTTTGCCCCGTTTCAACTGGTTCACCGCAGCCCGTGTTTCCACAAGCGATGGTGGACCACAGTTGATTCGAGGGTCAGCAACAGGGATTGTAACACCCTTGACGTCCAACTCGACAGCTGGGGGATCAGCCTGGTACAACCGCTCAAAGTAACCGGCCCAGCGGGCCTTCACTTCAGACTCCTCTGTCAAGAGCCTACCACTCTCTGCTCGAACTGCAGTGCTCCGAGGGATGGGCTTGGATGAACGTAATGCGCGAATTCCCCTGTAAGCGGGACGAGAATCACCTGTCCACAGGTGATGCTCTACCCCCTCACAGATTCCTCGCACATAGGCCTCCTTGTCCACCCTCAGTGCACGTACAGTTTTACGCCTCAGCTCCCTGAACAGCTCAGCTCTGCCATTCAGCCTGGCCCTGCGACTCTGGTCAATGGTATCCAGTGTCCCTTGAGAGACAAAATTCTTCTTTGCCCTGCGGTGAACTCCAAGGCATCCACCGGCAACATCAAGGACGGTGGTCTTGAAGGTGCTCCACAACTCTTCAGGAACCCACAAAGCACACAGACCCCCAAGTGTCCACTCAGCCTGTTCGCAAACTCCTCAGCTACTCTCTCATCCCTGAGCTTGGCAACATCCAGCCTAGGCTGGGATGGTACCATTCTCCAGGATTTAAGGTGCAGCTTTAGAGTTGCTACAACAAGCCTGTGGTCAGTATTGAGGAACTGAGCACTCCGGTAGACCCTGCAGTTCTGGATCATCCTCCAACGACCGTCAATGAGGACATGGTCAATCTCCTTTGCCACACCGCCAGCGTTGGAATACCAAGTCCAGCGATGAGCTTGCGGGCGCTGAAACCATGAACCAGCCACCCTAAGTCCATGACTTCTTGCAAAGTCAAGGAACTTAGTGCTATTCTGGTTCATAGTTCCTGACCCATGGGGACCAACACACACCTCATAACCATCCCTATCAGTTCCAGTCGATGCATTGAAATCCCCCAAGACTAGAAGTGTATCTCGTCTGGGGCACTGATCAACCACAGACTCGAGTGTGGCGTAGAATGTGTCCTTCACGGTAAGATCACTCGCCTCAGTCGGAGCATAAATAGAGACCAGGGAAATGACACCTAAGGAGTGACGAATCCTTAATCTCATAATACGCTCGTTGACCGGTGTTACCTCAATTATCATTGGGGTCAGCTTATTGGACACAGCTACAGCAACTCCTTGGGTATGGTAACCATCAGAGCGACCAGACCAATAGTAGGTGTAACCACCCACCATTATCTCGCCGCAATCCGGTCTCCGAACCTCAGAGAGAGCTGCAATCCCGATGTCCAAACGCTTGAGCTCAGATGATAACAGAGACAGGTGATCATCCTCTCTTAGGGATAGGACATTCCAGGCACCCACCCGAAGGGACCGCCTCAGGTTAACCCAAGGAGACCGCCGTCTGGTGGACGACACCTCAGCACCACTCCGACACACTCTCCCGCAATCTGACCCAGGGATGTTACCCCGTGGTTTCCCTCCTATCAAAGATTGGGGGTCCCGAAGGCTTTGCCCCAATCCCATCATCCGGTGAGCTGCCCTGCGAAGGGAAGCTGCACAGGAGGTACTCCCACGGAGTGGGTTTTCAGATTTTTTTGCGTTTTTGCGTTTTGCGGAATGAAGCGTTTTACGGTGGCTGGAGTGCAAATCCTGCCACCAACCTCCTAATAAGAAGTAACCCAACTGCAGGAGGACGTCCGCAGACACAGTTGGGCACTAGATATGGATGGCCGTTGGCTCACAAGGAGCTCCTCCGCCCTTTGACAGGTTTTGTTTTTAATCCTGCTGGGTGTCCATATCCAAACACCCTCCTCACCAGAAAACCTGGTGGGGGAGACGGTTTAGTCGCCGACAACCCGACCATGGAACAGGTTAGTACAGGTTTACATGGTACCTGTAGCAGGTCACAGATCGAACCTGACCTGACACCAAACTACTGCAAACATTGAGGCCAGATTTTTCTAAAGGCTATTAAGGTCAAGTAGTGAGGTCATTGGACTGGTTGTGGGTTCAGATTTAATTGAAGGCTGCAGTGGAAAAAGAAATAAATATAAATAAATTGATTAAAAGCTTCTGGAAACCAAACTGGTCTCAAAAAAGACCCAGCTGGCCCAATAATAACCTTCAGGGGGTAATCGGCCTGCCCAAGCACCCGGTTTGGTGTACGTATGACATAAATTGATAGCACCACCAAAAACACTCAACAATGGGTTAAAAAAAAAGCAATCTACCTGTGCCAGCTGAGGCGAGCAACTAAGAACAGGGCGCAGCGCCAGCACCAGCTGCTCGTGTGTCACACCGTGGGGGTCGTTAGCTGGCTGGAAAAGCAAAAAGAAACAAATTAATTGCAACCAAACAGTAGGTAATAATAATAAATAAATAAAGCAAGCAAAACAACAAGCTATTCATTCCCAGATGGATACACAATCCCATGGAAGAGAAACAGGATTGAAAAACAAAAGTAAAATTGAACACTCCCTTCATACGATGTTTCGGATTGCATTGTGTTTGCAAGTTCACATGAACAGTATATCGTTACGAAAATGGCTTGGGGTGAAATTATTTATTATTTTGTCATGAATGTGAGCGCAAGTGTTTTGTAACCCCCGTTAGCAATGGCCAGGATGGGGTGCACGGGAAGCTCCTTCTCCCCCTATCCCTTCGTGTCCGTCTCAATTTTCCTTCTCTGATTAACATTCTTAATCCTTCCTCATCGGAATTTCTCACCTCCTCCTGTGACTACATCAAAACTGCGGGTCCGTGTGCGATTGCATCTACACGGTGGGTTCACGCAATCAAATTCGGACATGTTCCATGAACATGGTGGAGGCACGTGACACGTGTGCAACCCCCAGTGCTGCAGGAGCGCATTAGCGAGCCTCGTGGGCGGAGGAAGCTTCCTCACGGCGAGGGACGAGAGTGCAATGGTAGAGAAAGCAGGTGGGCATACCTGCAGATGGAGCCACACTGAGCAGCCACAAAATTATGCGAAGGCAAGAGTGGAAAATTTAGGGCCAGGCTTGAATCAGTCTGAACACCAACACGCGTGACGACGGGTGATTAAGGTTGACAGAATCAAATAATTTAAGGAGAGGCATGTTGATAAGTCTCAGAGGAGTAAAAAAGAACGATATAAAACTGCTCGGATAGTAAGAAATGTTTCCACTTCACACCACCCAGATTATTTCGGGAGACTCCAGCCAGCCGCTGGAGTCTCCTGTACAAGGACGCCTGACATGCAGATGCAACTCGATCTTGTGCTCAGGTTCTCCACAGGTCTGCATTTTCTCTTGGGGGTTAAAAATGGACTTAGTGGGCACCAATACATGCCATAAGTAGAGAAACAGGGACAGTATAGGGGGAGAGAGTTAGTTTTGGAGGGGACTAGGGACAGAGCGGCAAGGATGACGACAGGAATAGACCAATAGTGGCATTAGGGGGACACGTTAGGTTAGGGCCGAGCCAACCACCTCATCAGCCGGCACCGCCACCCCTTCAGGTAAATGTGCACCATTGAGAGGCCAGCCAGCAACACCTGCCGGCCTGGTTTGCATTGCCATGCTGCCTATGTTTTCCTTGCCATGTCTTGCCTGTTGCCCTTGTCATGCGCCCCCATCCCTCCCACACACACACACACATACCTACCTCCAAGAACTGCTCATCACTGATGTTATGAACCAAGGACAATTTATGGCTGCACCGACCTGCTTTCGGACATTCACGAAGACCAGCATTAATTGTATTCTGTGTAGTGTTTGAGCCCACCTAGTCTTAAGTGTATCGATAAAAGACTGAACTTACAAACTGCCTAAGTATGTGACCCGAGTGAATGCGTCGGAAGACTTGCACAACGCATTCGGTTTTATTATTTTTCTTCGTAGGGATATGGATGTAGATAATTTTTCCCCACACAGGGATCTGATAGACTAAGGTAATGGTGCAAAAAAGGACTACACCTGAAATGTACTGGAGCCGGCAGATACGGGACGAGTCTGGTCGAGAGGAGGGCATAGTGTGATGGTTTTCGGAGACCCCGGGGAGGTACGTACAGGAAACCTAGTGTACTCCATAGTATATGGTCTAGCTACATTGCCTCTCCCTCATATCAGTGGAAATGGGTGGATATCAACTCAGGATTTGGGGGGGGGGGGATACTCATCCAACCGAGATAATCCAGTTTTGTATTTTTAATTAATTTTCTGTAATTTGTAGAATTCGTGGGTTACGATGTGCAAATAAAAGGTGGAAAAATTCTGATTTAATGAAATTTAATTCCAGGCTATAAGGCAACAATAGGTGAAACTTTTGTAAGGGGGTGTAGACATTCTATCGGCACTGTATATCAGAATAATAATATAATCAATTAATAGTAGTTGTATAATTAATAATATCTGATTAAATAGAGGTGGGGGAGGGGGGGAGAAGGAACACTAAGAAACAATCTTTTCAACAAGGAAAGCACAATGTAGATTTTTATAAATGTGAAAAATATTACACCTTTCCAGGTGGTGTATTGAAACAGCAATACAATTGACAATGCACATGCAGTGGTACAAAAGGAAGTGTCAAACACATACAGTAGACCTTGGTACACCTACCGGTGAGAAGTCAATCGGGAAATAGCAAGAAGTAACTTCAAAGAACTCCTCATCATAAGGCCCTGTTGAGAAATGAAGGGGAGTGTGAAACTACATCAAAATTTCTCTAGCTGCTCCACAGCAGCAGCCACCCTTAAAACTTAGAATTCTTGCTTTACGTAAAAACACAAGTCAAGAGTCCAGTAATTCTATGCAGGTGCAAGCCAGTGGTGGCATGTCAAAAAGAAAATCCACAGGTGGCACAAACCCGGTGTTTCTGGGATACAGACGTTCTAATACTATGATTTGCACTATATACACGCACCAAGCTGAAAGCCATGGCGGAGTATGTCGTGGGCAATGTGGAATGTCACAAGGAGATTCCTCGGGTCCTTTTCACCATCCATAGCCTGAAGGAAGCCATACACAAAGTCTGCACCGAGGTCCTTCAATTCTGGAAAAAAAAAAAAAAAAAAACAGGACAAAGCAAAGGGTGGCCTCTGGTTCGGATTAAATCATCGCAGTGTGCAGCAATGCCATCATAACATGAAATTCCATTCTCCCCACTGTGCAGCAGCTGGACAAAAATATGATGCCGGATGCATGAAACAGAATTGATCAACTGTACACAGCAATACGAGTTTGTAAAATAGTTTATAACTTGATAACGCAATCCAACGTGAATACGTACAGGTCCACCCGTGTTAGATGCCAACCCACTGTTACATGATAACGCCCGATTTCTGAGCCGTTTGCAGTATGAACGTGTTTTCTAAATGACTGAGCCAATTCTTTTTCCACCCGTTACACGCACCTGTTTATAAAGTTTAATGTTTGTGAACATCTCCCTGAAACGTCTATTTAAATGTAATGTTGTTTTTCGGTGAAAGCTACTTAAGGTTTCTGGGTTGTATACAGTAAGTACTGTAGTCGGTAATCACACCGACTCCAACCTTCTGATTCCCGAAAAACTGCCGATATCGGCTAAGCGTGTGTGTGTGTGTGTGTGTGTGTGTGTGTGTGTGTGTGTGTGTGTGTGTGTGTGTGTGTACACATATGTGGGTTTCAGAATGTGGAATGGAGTCCTCCGAGGGCAGGCTCAAAGCGTCCACCTTAAATTCAGTAAGGGGTTCACTCATGGACCAAGATGTGAAGTTTTCTGTTCTCAAAGTTTTGTGCCGAGGGCTCTCTTCAGGATTGTCACTGAGCTCCGGACGGCTTCCAATCGTAGTTTGTTTGTTATAATATTCCCAGGGATGGTTTTTAGCTCACCTGTAAAAGTAGTTCAGGGGAGCTTATCGGATGGTGCGTCGTCTGTCCGTCCGTCCACAAACACTCGCAATTTCTTCTCAGAAACTACACATATGATTTTAATGAAATTTGACCACAACCTTCATCACCCATGATGTACCAAGGTTTGTTCATGGCATTAAAAAACTAGAGGGGGAGCACTCGGGAGAGTGCAAAACCTCCGCTGCCAATACTGCTGGGTCACTCAAGTGAACCTTATATCTTATTCATTGAATATGATTTTAACAGTGCTGACAGTTATAGTTCTTTTCTCCAACATTTCCTTTTGGGGGGGAGGGGGAGGGGGTGGTGGGGGTTGGAAATCACTTAAAACATGTAGAAATGCAAAAAAAAAAATTTTCTCTAAATTTTTTTTTTGGGGGGGGGGGGGGGTTGGAAATCACTAATAACATGTAGAAATGCAAAAAAAAAAAATTCTTTAACAATTTTTTTTTTGGGGGAGCGGACCAAGTCCAAAATCAAATGGCATGATCCTTGGACCATACCAAATCCCCCCACCAAGTTTTGTCGAAATCCGTCGAGGAGTTTTTCCGTAATACTGTTCAAAAACAAACAAACAAACAAACAGAAAGGGGTGAAGACAGTAATCTCCGATCTTCGATGGCGGAGGTTAATAAATTCATAGGTATTTACTTTCTTCTCCATTATATATTTTGTGGGTCATCCACACCTACCAGTGGTTGCCTGGTTATCATATCTAGTCACTACCACGTCAGCACCCAGGGATATTGCACCCATGTTTAACATCTATGTGAGGTTCTTTGTCATCATTCCAGCAAGTCCAGCTATCACTGGTACAACTTTGGCATTCTTCAGCTTACAGGATATTCTCACTTCATTCTTGAGGTCTTGGTGTTTGGTCATTTTCTTGATTTCTGCATCGTTTATTCCAAAATCACTGCGATCAACACCTCAATTAGCAATGCCTTCTCTTCTTTTTTTTTGTACCTTAGTATGATATCTAGTCGCAATGCTTTGTTTTTGATGTTCACACTCGATGCGATCATTAGTTCACACGTGAGTGGTAGGTACTTCCATGTTTTCAGTGATATTTTCTGGAAATGGAGATCAAAGTTTTTTTTAGATGTGCCAGTGGATTACTTTATGAACTCTGTTGTGTCGTTGTGTGTTCAGCTGTTCTGACATGAGTTTGTTTTTGTGTGTTTGTGTGTGTGTGTGTGAGGTCATTAAGCATAACATATAGTTGTCTTTACTCTCTCTTTCGAGTGCAGCCTGTGGCTGCTGGTTGCATCATTGGTTGGGACGCGGCTGTCCCCCTTACCAGTGCTCTGGTACTCATTTTGCCGACCTCAGAAGGATGACAGGCTGAGTCAACCCCATCTGGTATTAATTCAGTGGCTCAACGGGGCTTGAACTCAGGAACCTAGGATCCCAAGCCGCCACCCTAACCACTAAGCCAACACCAGGCTTGTTATCTTTACTACCCCACCTCCACCCCTCACCTTTCTCTCAATATATTGTTGTGGTTACCAAATTCGCAAACCACCATTCAGGTCCCTTAGGTGAGATATCTCGGTAAGTATATGTGTAGTTAGGCCCAAACCCGTTGTCTAGTGGGAATACATGTCATTCATGCGTGCTGCGACTCTTCAGGATAGCCGTTTTTCTTTTACTATCTTTATTTTGGACCAACCGCCATTGTTACCACTGCCAACCGCGTCTCAACAGTCGTCACAACATCAACCACCCACCACAACGCCGCTTCACCACAACAGCCACGACCTTTCCCGTCACACCTCGCAACCGTCGCATCGCCACCGTTCTTGCGCCGCTTGTGGGTACCGGTATTGGACTCGTGCAGGGCGCGCGCCGAACAGCGTGTACAAAACCACGGATTTTCCGCTCCAAAAACGGATCAAAAACGACACACGCCCACTTTTGTTCCGTCCAATCGGTGAGCGAGGGGCGATTTGGCCCCGCCTCCAGGGCGTTGGAGGGCGGTCGCTATATGCAAATTCATGGATCAAAATGCATTCACGCCCACTTTTTCTCGGGCCAATGGGGAGCGAGGTGAAAGGTCGAAGGCAGGGGGTCAAAGGCGAAGCCACGGGGCTTATATAAGCGGCTGCGTTCGTCAGAAAGGGTCGTCGTGTGGTCGTGGTCGTGTGTGCGTTGGAAGGAGTTCGCAGGAGGAAGAGTTTGGAGTTGGAGTCGGAGCGGAGGACGGAGCTGTGGAGAGGCGGCGGCGGCGAAGGCAGACGAGGGGGTGCTCGCGTCGGTGCCGGGAGCTGCACACCAGGGAGGCCGACGGCGCGACCTGGTCAAGGTGGAGACGCTCGTCGCGGGACCCGAGACAGAGTAAAAATCCTCCTTTCCCCGAGCATCAGCAACCCCCTCCTGTTTCCCCCCGCGCTGAGATAGTGCGACCAAGGGGGCCCCCTTCCCACCCCCTACCAGACACTGTCCGCGAGGCCCGCGGAGTTGAGGCACCACCGCCGCTCCACGTCTCATCATCAGACGGGTAGGCCCGACCCGGTCTCGGCCCCAGGCCCGCCTCATCCTTGAGGGTGTTCTTTTCCTTGGTTTTGGGTATGTGTTGTCGGCGCCGTCTGTGAAGTAGAATTGTATAAGTGTTGCCGTGTGCTCGGTAGTCGGATAGCTCTGCATTGTGTCTTCGCTTTCACATTTGCTTTTTGTGTAAAATTGCATTGTGTTTCTTCTTCTTTTTCTATGTGCTTTTGGTGGAATTGTATATGTGTGCTTTCCGTTCATCGCGAATAAATGTGCTTTATTATTGAACTGTTCTCCCGCTTCGCTTCGTCTTTTCCTCTATTGAATCCCCATCTTACTTCACGTAAAGGGTTGGTAGTGGGCTGAATACGCCCGATAATTAATCGAACCGTCGAGGCCGACGATAACACCGCTCGGTTATCCCGATAGTACGGAACGGGTCGCTTAAGTGGCCCGTGTCCGAAGTCGACCTGCGGCGAGGTGCGATCGCCCGGTCTACCCTCCGTGTGGGTACTTAGGTAGGTCGAATTTGGCGAGCAACCCTATCCCACGCGGGGGCTGATTGGCTCGATTGCGGTGAGACCGAAAGGTCCACCCGTGACTGGTTCCCGGCGTTAGTCCGAGAGGGTCACGACTGGATTGTCCGTCCGGTGGGCGACGTGCCGCGATTCGAGTTACGTGGCCGTCAGCACGCCGGCGGGCGAGAATCTGCAACACTGGTGTCAGGAGTGGGATTCGAACCCACGCCTCCAGAGAGACTGCGAATGAAACACAAAATGGAGATGAACCAAATCAAGAAAACCATGAAACTAGAGAAGGAAGGACAGGAGAGGGAACGAGGAAGAGTAATGAGACAGCAGCAAATGAAACACAAAAAGGAGATTAACCAAATTAAGCAAACAACGAAACTGGAGAAGGAAGGACAGGAGAGGAAACAAGGAAGAGTAATGAGACAACAGCAAATGAAACACAAAAAGGAGATTAACCAAATGAAGAAAACCATGAAACTGGATAAGGAAAGACAGGAGAGGAAACTAGGAAGAGTAATGAGACAGCAGCGAATGAAACACAAAATGGAGATGAACCAAATCAAGAAAACCATGAAACTGGAGAAGGAAGGACAGGAGAGGGAACGAGGAAGAGTAATGAGACAGCAGCAAATGAAACACAAAAAGGAGATTAACCAAATGAAGCAAACAACGAAACTGGAGAAGGAAGGACAGGAGAGGAAACAAGGAAGAGTAATGAGACAGCAGCGAATGAAACACAAAAAGGAGATTAACCAAATGAAGCAAACCATGAAACTGGAGAAGGAAGGACAGGAGAGGAAACGAGGAAGAGTAGTGAGAGAACAGCGAATGAAACACAGGAAGGAAATGAGCCAATTGAAAGAAACTATGAGATTGGAAAACAAAGAGCAGGAGGAACAGTGGGAGAGAAAACAACAACTATATGAGTGTGAAATTGAACAACTAAAACGGAGAGCGAGATTGGAGTCAACGGAGATTGAGGAGCTACGGAGGGAGAACGAACAGCTAATGGGGCTCAGAGAGAAAGAACGACTCAGATGGGAAGGAAAAAGGAACCAGGAAGAGACAGAAAAAAGGAACCAGGAGAGAAAATGTATAGAGACACGGGAGACAGAAAAAATAGAGGAGAGACTGCACGATGAAGACGGGGTAAGTGACGCACACACACACACAGAGGTAGTGGAGGACCATGAGGGGGAGCTGGCGGACTGGGTGGAGGCCCAGTGCGAGCAGCTGGATGGCCTCCTCCAGGAACGAGGGGAGCGAGTATGCCCCCTTGAGGCGAGTCACGACCAGGTGGGTTCGGTCGTGCTTTGCGAGGTTGAGGGGACGGGTGCTGTGGACAGGTGCACGGAGAGCTTGGGGGGTATAGAGGCCCCGGAGACCCTTGTGGGGACACGAATCCCCAGTGTGGTTGTCCCTGTGTGTGTGGTGCAAGGCGTGAGTGCGTCCCCGTGTGTGGAAGCGACCCCGTGTGCGAGTGTTGTGGAGGCGATGGTGCCGGAGTACGTGCTTCCCAGCACGCCGTGTGTGGATGAGGCACTGTGTGTGAGTGTCGCCGTGTGTGTGAATGAGGCACCGCGGGTGAGTGCCCTCGCGTGTGTGAGTGAGGCACGGTGTGTGAGTGAGGCACCGCGGGTGAGTGCCCCCGCGTGTGTGAGTGAGGCCGTGTGTGTGAGTGAGGCACCGCGGGTGAGTTCCCCCGCGTGTGTGAGTGAGGGACAGTGTGTGGATGAGGCACCACGAGTGAGTGAAAGGCCGCGAGTGCGTGGAGCCACGTGTGCGAGGGAGGTAGCATGCGTGAGTGAACGGCCGAGTGCAAGGGAGACCGTGTGTGTGAGAGAGCGGTATGTAAGGGAGATGTCGGTGGGCATGCGGGAGCACGCAGCCGCGTCTCCCGGGGTGAATGTGATGGAATGGACTGTGAGCGTCGTAACACGCAGGTGTGCGTGGGTCGAATGGCGACGACGGCGACATGTGAGGAACGAAAGCCGAGTAGCGGCTGTAGTTGTTTCGGGGACCGTGCCGGGTTCATCCAGCAGTGAGCACGAGGTTCGTGCTGTGCAACGCACGAGACCACCACGTGCACGCTTGCGAGAGTGAAGTCCCGGTCCGGAAACGCACGCGGTGGATTTGCCGATCCCGCGGACGGACAAAGTTTAGGCAGGATAATGGATTTGGACCGGACGGGTTCTCCACGCGATCGTGTGTGTTAAGCTCCAACGGGCAAAGCACATGCGTTCGCGTGGGGAACCCCTCGAGACGTGGGGCTTGTGTTTTTTTTATGCGCACGGTGACGTCATGGCTGCACGTGGGGTTGGAATCCGGCAGGAGGGGTATCCCTGCCGGATGGTACCGTCCAAGGAGGGACGAGGAACACGTGCAGCTGCATGACGTCACGGGCAGGTGTAAAGTGCGCGAGCTGTGAGTTGCCGCGCTGGTGATGAGCATGTGGAAAAAAAAAAAAGAAAAAGCAAGCCTCACTTTCGGGTGCACAGGATTCCTGGGCAAAGGGTGGAAGACCCCCTTACCTAGGGCACAGGATGGAAACTAGTTAGGGGGAAGGGTTAGCTTAGCTAGACCGGCTCCATGGGGCAGGGGGTAAGTCCTCATGGGGCCGTGGAATGGATTAGGTAGAGGGATTGTTAGTCAGATTTAGGTTGGGAAATAAAATGATTTTTTGATTTAGAAGACAGAGACAGACTTTGGATGTGTAGCGGGGACGTAGTTTAGCTACGTAGTGTTAAATGGAACGTGCTATAGTTTAAGGGACGACGTGGGAGCACGAGTTAGTTAGGGGAGGTAGTTAGAAGGATGGCAGAGTTCAGTGGTGTGTGTGTTGAAGAGTTGGTGAGTGAAGTGGAAGCATGTGCTTGTTGAGTGAGTGAGGCCAGCGGGTCTGTGTGTATGGAGTGAATGGGGAATGCATGGTGCGATGAGTGATTGGGGGGAGGAGTGACTCCCGCCCAAGGGACCCCGGGGTCAGAGTAAAGTGAGTTAGCTGGGTTAGTCAAATTGAAAAATGGAGGTTGTTTTGTTGTTGGTGGGAGAGTAGGCTCGAAACCCATTTGGAGGGGTGCAGGAGCCCTGTTGACGGGCTTGGGAGCGTGGCTGCGAAAGGTGAGTATCGCTGAGTGGGTACCCCGGGCACCAGGCTAGTCGGCCGTGGTAGGCCAAAGGCCCATGGGGGGCCGGGATAGTGTAGTGGGCACGGGTGCGCCTGCTTGGTGCGGGGGCCCGGGGCGCCATTAGCCGCGTGGGCAGTGTTGTGGGCATGGGTGACCCTCGGAAAGGGGCCCGGGAAGCCAGCCTGCCACGTGTGCGTTTCAGGGGAGGTGCCATGGGGGGCACTCCCCGGTGTTTAGGGAGCTGGTAGGCTCGGAGGCAGTGTAGTGCCCGGGGGTGCCATAGCGGGAGATTCGGCAGAGGGTCGTGCCTGCCAAAGGGAGCCACGTGTCCCAGCCAGGAGACCGTGTGAGGGCACGGAGAGAAAATTGGGGGGCGAGGCCCAAAATTGTGAGGACACCAACACAGGCGACGGGAATCTGGGTTGTTAGAACCAATAGTTTAAGCGAGAGGCGCTTGTTGAAAGCCCCGGGGTAGTTTAACAGTTAAATGGTTAGGGTAGATTAGGAAGTGTACCCCTCCGCACCATCCATCCCCTCGCTCTCGTTGTGGGCCGCTGGACCCACTTCGTGTTATAGATCGCCGAACTCTGGGGAGGCCATTCTGAGGCTTGAGTTGGGCCTCGACACAGGACGTTAGCTCTCCCTTATTCCCCTCCGGGAAGGGAACGTAGGGGTTGGGAGTAGGCTAGATGACAGGATAGGTTAGCCGAACAAGGACGATAAAGGGGGTGAGGGGACGATTTATAGTGGGGAAGTAAAAATAAAAACAACAAAAAAAAAAGTTGGGGCTAAATTGGGGTTTGACAAATTAAGGGAGTGGGTATGTACAGTGACAGGCAAAGGCGGTAGGTGGGAGGGAGACAGGTAGTTAGGTCCGAGCCCGCCTTCCAAGTGGCCAGCACCACCGCACTCCCTCCACCAACCTCCACGGAACGGCAAAGGCTGGCCAACTTCATCGGCTGGCCGTGTTTTGCTTCAAGGCAAAGGCCGGCCCACTTCATCGGCAGCTGTTGTTGTGCTGCAAGGCCTGTGCCGGCTGGATCGTCTGCAGCTGCTGTGCTGCAAGGCCTGTGCCGGCTGGATCGTCTGCAGCTGCTGTGCTGCAAGGCCTGTGCCGGCCCACTTCATCTGCCGGCTGGCTGTGGTACTTCAAGGCCTGTGCTGGCCAGTTCATCTGCCGGCTGTGTTTGCCTGCAGCGGCCTTCTTCTGCGGGCTGTGTTTGCCTGCTGCCATGCCATGCCATGCCCACTGCCCACGTTCACCAGCCCCGTTCAATTTTGCTTTGCCCCCCCCTGTTCATTTCCATGTGCGCCAGGATCCGCAAAGCAACAGTTTGCAAGCTGCGAGAACTGCCCTGTTGGCAGCTACAACACGGGCCTGCAGTGGCGGCCCGTGCACCGTGTTTGTGTTCATCCATCCATTCGTTGTGTACATTGCGTGTGCCACTTGGGCTGGCACGGAGACTACGTTTGTGCAGCCCATGCACCATTGTGGTTCACTGCGTTCAGTTCAAAAGGGAAGGCCTTGGACTGCGTGTGAGCAGCCAGCCACGTTCCCTGTCACCTGCATTGTTTTGAGCCAGAGACTGCATGCGAGCAGCCTGGCTCCCTGTTAACTGCTTTCTTTTTGCAGAGCTCATTGATCCTGGGCCATGGTTTAGTGTAAAATTTGTAAGTTAAGGTTAAGATGTACTGTACATATGAGTGTGCCCCCGGCATGTTTGTCTTAGCGCCGGCAATTTTATTTAAGTCGTCCGTGTGAGTGAGTTTGTTTAGGTAGTTACGCAGCCCTCAGGTTATTTATTTTGGGGACACGAATACCATGAATGTCGCACTCAGGGATCCGTAGGTAAAATGTACTAGGGGAAAACTACACATGATGGCACACGAAAATTTGACGACTCGGGACGAGTCTGTAAAAAGGGGAGGGGGTAGTGTTGTGGTTACCAAATTCGAAAACCACCATTCAGGTCCCTTAGGTGAGATATCTCGGTAAGTATATGTGTAGTTAGGCCCAAACCCGTTGTCTAGTGGGAATACACGTCATTCATGCGTGCTGCGACTCTTCAGGATAGCCGTTTTTCTTTTACTATCTTTATTTTGGACCAATCGCCATTGTTACCACCGCCAACCGCGTCTCAACAGTCGTCACAACATCAACCACCCACCACAACGCCGCTTCACCACAACAGCCACGACCTTTCCCGTCACACCTCGCAACCGTCGCATCGCCACCGTTCTTGCGCCGCTTGTGGGTACCGGTATTGGACTCGTGCAGGGCGCGCGCCGAACAGCGTGTACAAAACCACGGATTTTCCGCTCCAAAAACGGATCAAAAACGACACACGCCCACTTTTGTTCCGTCCAATCGGTGAGCGAGGGGCGATTTGGCCACGCCTCCAGGGCGTTGGAGGGCGGTCGCTATATGCAAATTCATGGATCAAAATGCATTCACGCCCACTTTTTCTCGGGCCAATGGGGAGCGAGGTGAAAGGTCGAAGGCAGGGGGTCAAAGGCGAAGCCACGGGGCTTATATAAGCGGCTGCGTTCGTCAGAAAGGGTCGTCGTGTGGTCGTGGTCGTGTGTGCGTTGGAAGGAGTTCGCAGGAGGAAGAGTTCGGAGTTGGAGTCGGAGCGAAGAGGACGGAGCTGTGGAGAGGCGGCGGCGGCGAAGGCAGACGAGGGGGTGCTCGCGCGTCGGTGCCGGGAGCTGCACACCAGGGAGGCCGACGGCGCGACCTGGTCGAGGTGGAGACGCTCGTCGCGGGACCCGAGACAGAGTAAAAATCCTCCTTTCCCCGAGCATCAGCAACCCCCTCATGTTTCCCCCCGCGCTGAGATAGTGCGACCAAGGGGGCCCCCTTCCCACCCCCTACCAGACACTGTCCGCGAGGCCCGCGGAGTTGAGGCACCACCGCCGCTCCACGTCTCATCATCAGACGGGTAGGCCCGACCCGGTCTCGGCCCCAGGCCCGCCTCATCCTTGAGGGTGTTCTTTTCCTTGGTTTTGGGTATGTGTTGTCGGCGCCGTCTGTGAAGTAGAATTGTATAAGTGTTGCCGTGTGCTCGGTAGTCGGATAGCTCTGCATTGTGTCTTCGCTTTCACATTTGCTTTTTGTGTAAAATTGCATTGTGTTTCTTCTTCTTTTTCTATGTGCTTTTGGTGGAATTGTATATGTGTGCTTTCCGTTCATCGCGAATAAATGTGCTTTATTATTGAACTGTTCTCCCGCTTCGCTTCGTCTTTTCCTCTATTGAATCCCCATCTTACTTCACGTAAAGGGTTGGTAGTGGGCTGAATACGCCCGATAATTAATCGAACCGTCGAGGCCGACGATAACACCGCTCGGTTATCCCGATAGTACGGAACAGGTCGCTTAAGTGGCCCGTGTCCGAAGTCGACCTGCGGCGAGGTGCGATCGCCCGGTCTACCCTCTGTGTGGGTACTTAGGTAGGTCGAATTTGGCGAGCAACCCTGTCCCACGCGGGGGCTGATTGGCTCGATCGCGGTGAGACCGAAAGGTCCACCCGTGACTGGTTCCCGGCGTTAGTCCGAGAGGGTCACGACTGGATTGTCCGTCCGGTGGGCGACGTGCCGCGATTCGAGTTACGTGGCCGTCAGCACGCCGGCGGGCGAGAATCTGCAACAATATATATATATATATATATATATATATATATATATATATATATATATATATATATATATATATATATATATATATATATATATATATATATATATATCTTCCTTCTCCCCACCCCCCTCTTCCCACGGTATAGCTATAGCAACGTTTGGTGAGGCATAGCTCCCCCCCCAATTCCTCACTCTTCCCCCTTTCTCGCCCTTCCCTCCCTTCTCTTCTCTTCTCTTCTCTTCTCTCTCTCCTCATATATATTGTTACGGCTGTGGAAATTCGCAAACCACCATTCAGGGCCCGTAGGTGAGATATCTCTAAGTACATGTGTAGTTAGCCCAAACCCGTTGTATAGAGGGAACTTATGTGATTCATTCGGGCTGCAATCCTTTGAGTTAGGCGTTTTTCTGTTCTATCTTTATTTTGAACCAACCACGTCTCAACCGCCATCACACAACAACCACCTTAACCACCACGCCAGGCATCGTCACCAACTACAACCATGCTCCAACCCTCAGACGACAACAACAACGCCAACAGCCACGACCTTTACCTTCACAACTCAATCCCGCAAACATCGCATCACCGCCATTCCCAACGGCACCATAACCATAAACCACAACCGAAAACCCTCCAGCACCTTCACCTCTCTCCTACGGCCATTCCCGCACCACCTGTGAACACTGAGCGTCGGGCTGTCTCGGGCCCGTTCGGCAATTGGTGCCGAATGCACCGAGCCGCGAGCGCAAATAGCGGCCTTTCCGAGGGAAAATTCAGATCAAGAACGCTACATGCCCACTTCTCCTCCGTCCAATTAGCAAGCGCGGGGCGGCTTGGCCCTGCCTCCAGGCGGGTCTGTGTGAAATCGATATATGCAAATTCTAGGATCAGGGGACGTTCACGCCCTCGTTTCCTCCGACCAATGGGCGAGCGTGGCTCCGCCCCCGAGGTCATCCTGATCCGGATATTTGCATATTAGCGGCTCCTGCCAGCCTATAAGGAGTCGAGTCGGGTGGCGAAGTCATCGGTGTGGCAGAGAGTTGGGTTCTGCAGTCGGCTGAGGAGAGTGTCATCGAGTTGGGTTCTGGAGTCGGCTGAGAAGAGTTGCGGGAAGAGGAAAAGGAGCTCGGGTCCGCGGAGGGAAGGACGGCGGTCGGCGACAAGGTGGCGGTGTGGGATCGCTCGTCGCGGGACCCAAGCCAGCCAGCCATCTCCCTCCCCCAGGGCATCAACAATTCCCCTTTCTCCCACGCTGAGATAGTGCAAAAAGGGGGCTCCGTTCCCACCCCACCCCAAACGTCGTACCAACGAAACCCGCCAAGGAGCACGGAGTCGGGGCACAGCCACGCGGCCACATCTGCGGCTCGCCCGCCAACGCGTCACGAGGACGCGGGTAGGACCCCCCCGGTCTCGTGGACCTGGCTGCTCCTCCAGGTCACGCGCACAATTGGCCTACAGGCCTGTCTGCCCCCTTGTCTATGAGGGTGGCTTCTTTCCTTTGCTTTTGTGTAAATGTGTGTTGGCGCCGTCTGTAAAGTAGAACTGTATAAGTGTTGCCGTGTGTGCGCGCAGTCGGTAGTAAATCTGCGTCGTTGTTGCTTTTGTTTTGGTTGCTATATGTGCATTTTGACTGTAGGCTGTATATATGTGCTTTCCGTTTGCCGGGCAATAAATGTGCATTGTGTGAACTGTTTTCCCGTTTCGCTTCGTCTTTTCTTTATTGACCCTCCATCCTGCTTCACGTGAAGGGTTCGTAGTGGGTGCAAAATGCCTGGTAAATAATCTGAACCGTCGAGGTCGACGATAACACCGCTCGGTTATCCCGATAGTACGGAACGGGCCGCCCAAGCGGCTTGTGTCCGGAGTCGACCTGCGTTGAGGTACGATCGCCCGGTTTACCATCCGCGTGGGTACTTCGGTAGGTCGAGTTTGGCGAACAACCCTATCCTACGCGGGTGGCCGATTGGCACGATTGTGGTGAGGTCGAAAGGCCCACCCGTGACTGGCTCCGGGCGATAGTTCCCGGAGGGTCACGACTGAATTGTCCGTCCGGTGGGTGACGCGGTTGCGATTCGAGTGGCGTGGCCGTCCGCACGCTGGCGGGCGCGAATTCGCAAATAAATATATATATATATATATATATATATATATATATATATATATATATATATATATATATATATATAAATAAAAACATCCGGGTGTAGTGGTGTGCGCCTGTAATCCGGCTACTCAGAGGCTTGGGTTGGAGGATCACTTGAGGACGGGTGCTCTGCGCTGGGCCACGCTATGAGAGGGTGTAGGGCAGCCCGGAATCATGGCGAAACCCAATCCTTATCCCTGTGTCGTAAGAGGCGATCAGGGTTGTGTCAGGAAGGGCATCCGGTGTAAAACCTATGCCAAATCAGTATGCGGATCATAACGGATGATCCGCTGTGGCGACCCCTAACGGGAGCAGCCGAAAGAAGAAGAAGAACAACATATATATATATATATATATATATATATATATATATATATATATATATATATATATTGTTGTGGTTACCAAATTCGCAAACCACCATTCAGGTCCCTTAGGTGAGGTATCTCGGTAAGTACATGTGTAGTTAGGTCCAAACCCGTTGTCTAGTGGGAATACATGTCATTTATGCGAGCTGCGACTCTTCAGGATAGCCGTTTTTCTTTTACTATCTTTATTTTGGACCAACCGCCATGATTACCACCACAACCACAACATCAACCACCAACCACAACGCCGCTTCACCACAACCGCCACGACCTTCCCGTCACACCTCGCAACCGTAGCATCGCCACCGTTCTTGCCCCGCTGTGGGTACCGGTGTTGGACTCGTGCAGGGCGCACGTTGAACAGCGTGTACAAAATCACGGATTTTGTGCTTCAAAAACGGATCAAAAACGACACACGCCCACTTTTTGCCGTCCAATCGGTGAGCGAGGGGCGATTTGGCCCCGCCTCCAGAACGATCGATATATGCAAATTTGTGGATCAAAAAGCCTTCACGCCCACTTTTTCTCGGGTCAATGGGGAGCGAGGTGAAAGGTCAAAGGGAGGGGGTCAAAGGCGAAGCTACGGGGGGATAAAAGGACCGTGTTCGTCAGTCAGAGCGAAGTGGAAGTCTGGAGCCCGAAGCCTGCAGTAGCTGGAGAAGCTGAAGAGAGTCGAACGAGGAGAGCCCAAAGAAGAGTCCAGAGTGGAGAGTCCAGAGGCGGAGAGCGGCAGCGGCGAAGGCAGACGAGGGGGTGCTCGCGACGGTGCCGGGAGCTGCACGCCCGAGGAAGGCCGGCAGCGCGACCTGGCCGAGGTGGAGACGCACACCAGGGATAATAAAGATCCTCTATACCCCGAGCATCAGCAACCCCCTCCTGTTTCCCCCCGCGCTGAGATAGTGCGACCAAGGGGGCCCCTTTCCCACCCCCCTGCCAGACACTGTCCGCGAGGCCCGCGGAGTGAGGCGCCATCGCCGCTCCGCGTCTCATCACCAGACGGGTAGGCGCGACCCGGTCTCGGCCTCAGGCCCGCCTCATTCTTGGGGGTATTTATTTTCCTTGGTTTTGGGTATGTGTTGTCGGCGCCGTCTGTGAAGTAGAATTGTATAAGTGTTGCCGTGTGCTCGGTAGTCGGTATTAGCTCTGCATTGTCTTCGCTTTTATATTTGCTTTTTGTGTAAATGGAATTGTGTTTTCTTTTTTTTGTGTGCTTTTGGTGGAATTGAATATGTGTGCTTCCCGTGTGCCGCGAATAAATGTGCTTTATTATTGAACTGTTCTCCCGCTTCGCTTCGTCTTTTCTCCCATTGAATCCTCATCTTGCTTCACGTAAAGGGTTGGTAGTGGGCTGAATACGCCCGATAATTAATCGAACCGTCGAGGTCGACGATAACACCGCTCGGTTATTCTGATAGTACGGAACGGGTCGCTTAAGTGGCCCGTGTCCGAAGTCGACCTGCGGCGAGGTGCGATCGCCCGGTCTACCCTCCGCGTGGGTACTTAGGTAGGTCGAATTTGGCGAGCAACCCTATCCCACGCGGGGGCTGATTGGCTCGATCGCGGTGAGACCGAAAGGTCCACCCGTGACTGGTTCCCGGCGTTAGTCCGAGAGGGTCACGACTGGATTGTCCGTCCGGTGGGCGACGTGCCGCGATTCGAGTTACGTGGCCGTCAGCACGCCGGCGGGCGCGAAATCCGCAACACTGGTGTCAGGTCGTGCGATACAAATTCATCGCCCTCCTCGCGGCACTGGTATTGGAGAATGGGACAACGGGCTCTCCTGTCTCCAATTAAATTCACGGGAATCGGTCCAGGGGTGAGAGAAGCGACCCCCGATTCCCTCCAAATTACGAGCGAGTTAAATTAACCCTTCACGAGAAGCAAGATGGCGTCTCAAGGCGAGCGGGAGCCGGGGGTATTAGAAATGTATATGTGTAGTAATGTAGAATCCATGGTCCAGGATGGAATCCCCGAGCAGGAAATGTTGATTGTGCAGGAACACGGACTCGCCCAACTGAACCCAGGGCCCGAGGTGGGTGCGGCAGCGGCCGCGGTGTATGACACCTCCCCCCCCCCTCTCCACCAAAACCCTTCCCCAACCCCTGCCGAAACGGCTCACTCAAGCGCACCCGACATGGCCCAGCTATGCGCCATGCTGGCGGCAATGACAACGAGGATGGATGCGAATACACAACAAATAAATGCGGATATGAAAGGCATGAACGAAAAAATGGATGCGAATATGAAAAAAATGGATGAAAAGATGGATACAAATACAAATGAAGTGAAAACGACGATGGATGCGAATACACACCACATGAAGGAGGAAATGAAAAAGCTGCGGGGTGAGACGCAGAACATGGGCCGAAGCCTGCAGGCGGGCATGAAGGCCGTGACAAAGGAAATAATAATAGTGGAGACAAGGGAGGTAAAGGGTGAAGAGTTGGCAGTGACGGTAGCCGGGAAGGGAACCATAGAGGAGAGACTACACGAGGAAGACGGGGTAAGTGACGCACACACACACACGGAGGTAGTGGAGGATAATGGGGGTGAGCTGGCGGACTGGGTAGAGACCCAGTGCGAGCACCTGGATGGCCTCCTCCAGGAACGAGGGGAGGGAGTCTGCCCCCTTGAGGCGAGTCACGACCAGGTGGGTTCGGTCGTGCTTTGCGAGGTTGAGGGGACGGGTGCTGTGAACGGGTGCACGGAGAGCTTGGGGGGTATAGAGGCCCCGGAGACCCTTGTGGGGACACGAATCCCCAGTGTGGTTGTCCCTGTGTGTGTGGTGCAAGGCGTGAGTGCGTCCCCGTGTGTGGAAGCGACCCCGTGTGTGAGTGGTGTGGTGGCGAGTGAGCCGGAGTACGTGCTTCCCACCACGCCGTGTGTGGATGAGGCACGGAGTGTGAGTGAGGCACCGCGGGTTAGTGCCCCCGCGTGCGTGGGTGAGGCACCGTGTGTGAGTGAGGCCGTGTGTGTGAATGAAACGGCCAGTGTGGATGAGGCACCGCGGGCGAGTGCCCCCGCGTGTGTAAGTGGTATGGTTTGTGTGAGGAAAATGGCATACGTGAGTGAACGGCCGTATGCAAGGGAGACCGTGTGTGTGAGAGAGCGGTATGTAAGGGAGATGTCGGTTGGCATGCGGGAGCACGCAGCCGCGTCTCCCGGTGTGAGTTTGATGGAGTGGACTGTGTGCGTCGTAACACGCAGGTATGCGTGTGTGGAATGGAGACGGAGACGGCGACAGAGGAGAGAAAGCCGAGTAGCGGCTGTAGCTGTTTCGAGGACCGTGCCGGGTTCACCCAGCAGTGAGCACGAGGTTCGTGCTGTGCAACGCACGAGACCACCACGTGCTCGCTTGCGAGAGTGAAGTCCCGGTCCGGAAACGCACGCGGTGGATTTGCCGATCCCGCGGACGGACAAAGTTAGGCAGGTAAATGGATTTGGACCGGACGGGTTCTCCACGCGATCGTGTGTGTTAAGCTCCAACGGGCAAAGCACATGTGTTCGCGTGGGGAACCCCTCGAGACGGGGGGCTTGTTTTTTTTTTTTCTGCGCACGGTGACGTCATGGCTGCACGTGGGGTTGGAATCCGGCAGGAGGGGTATCTCTGCCGGATGGCACCGTCCAAGGAGGGACGAGGAACACGTGCAGCTGCATGACGTCACGGGCAGGTGCAAAGTGCGCGAGCTCTGAGTTGCCGCGCAGGTGCTGCGCATGGAAAAAAGAAAAAGAAAAAGCAAGCCTCACTTTCGGGTGTACAGGATTCCTGGGCAAGGGGTGAAAGACCCCCTTACCCCTGGGCACAGGATGGAAACTAGTTAGGGGGAAGGGTTAGCTTAGTTAGACCGACTTCATGGGGCAGGGGTAAGTCCTCATGGAGTCCGTGGAATGGATTAGTTAGAGGGATTGTAGCCAGATTTAGGATGGGAAAATGGGAAATGGGAAATAAAATGATTTGTTAGGAGACAGAGACAGACTGGTGAATGTGTAGAGGGGACGTAGCTTAGCTACGTAGTGTTAAAAGGAACGTGCTATAGTGTAAGGGACGACGTGGGAGCACGAGTTAGTTAGGGGATGTAGTTAGAAGGATGGCAGAGTTCAGCGGTGTGTGTGTTGGTGAGTTGTGAGGTGAGTACTTGGTGAGTGAGTGAGGCCAGCGGGTCTGTGGGTATGGAGTGAATGGGGAATGCATGGTGCGATGAGTGATTGGGGGGAGGAGTGACTCCCACCCAAGGGACCCCGGGGTCAGAGTAAAGTGAGTTAGCTGGGTTAGTCAAATTGAAAATGGAGGTCGTTTTGCTGTTGGTGGGAAAGTAGGCTCGAGACCCATTTGAAGGGGTGCAGGAGCCCTGTTGACGGGCTTGGGAGCGTGGCTGCGAAAGGTGAGTATCGCTGAGTGGGTACCCCGGGCACCAGGCTAGTCGGCCGCGGTAGGCCATGGGCCCATGGGGGGCCGGGATAGAGTAGTGGGCACGGGTGCGCCTGCTTGGTGCGGGGGCCCGGGGCGCCATTAGCCGCGTGGGCAGTGTTGTGGGCACGGGTGACCCTCGGAAAGGGGCCCGGGAGGCCGGCCTGCCACGTGTGCGTTTCAGGGGAGGTGCCATGGGGGTCACTCCCCGGTGTTAGGGAGCTGGTAGGCTCGGAGGCAGTGTAGTGCCCGGGGGTGCCATAGCGGGAGATTCGGCAGAGGGTCGTGCCTGCCAAAGGGAGCCACGTGTCCCAGCCAGGAGACCGTGTGAGGGCACGGAGCGAAAATTGGGGGGCGAGGCCCGAAATTGTGAGGACACCAACACAGGCGACGGGAATCTGGGTTGTTAGAACCAATAGTTTAAGCGAGAGGCGCTTGTTGAAAGCCCCGGGGTAGTTTAACTGTTAAATGGTTAGGGTAGATTAGGAGATGTACCCCTCCGCACCATCCATCCCCTCGCTGTCGTTGTGGGCCGCTGGACCCACTTTGGTTATAGATCGCCGAACTCTGAGGAGGCCATTCTGAGGCTTCGTTGGGCCTCGACACAGGACGTTAGCTCTCCCTTATTCCCCTCCGGGAAGGGAACGTAGGGGTTGGGAGTAGGCTAGGTGACAGGATAGGTTAGCCGAACAAGGACGATAAAGGGGGTTAGGGGACGATTTATAGGAGGGGAAGTAAACATAAAAGTAAAAATAAAAAAAAAATAAGTTGGGGCTAAATTGGGGTTTGACAAATTAAGGGAGTGGGTATGTACAGTGACAGGCAAAGGCGATAGGTTGGGAGGGAGACAGGTAGGTAGGTCCGAGCCCGCCTTCCAAGTGGCCAGCACCACCGCACTCCCTCCACCAACCTCCATTGAACGGCAAAGGCTGGCCAACTTCATCGGCTGGCCGTGTTTTGCTTCAAGGCGGAGGCCGGCCAAGTTCATCGGCAGCTGTGTGCTGCAAGGCCTGTGCCGGCCAGTTCATCTGCTGGCTGTTTTTCTTCGAGGCCTGTGCCGGCCAGTTCATCTGCTGGCTGTTTTTCTTCGAGGCCTGTGCCGGCCAGTTCATCTGCCGGCTGTGTTTGCCTGCAACGGTCTTCTTCTGCGGGCTGTGTTTGCCTGCAGCGGCCTTCTTCTGCGGGCTGTGTTTGCCTGCTCACCTTTGCCATGCCATGCCCACTGCCCACGTTCACCAGCCCCGTTCAATTTTTGCTTTGCCCCCCCCTGTTCATTTCCATGTGCGCCAGGATCAAGGCAACAGTTTGCAAGCTGCAAGAACTGCCCTGTTGGCAGCGACAACACGGGCCTGCAGTGGCGGCCCGTGCACCGTGTTTGCGTCCATCCATTCATGCATCCATCCGTTGTGCTCATTGCGTGTGCCACTTGAGCTGGCACGGAGACTACGTTTGTGCAGCCCATGCACCGTTGTGGTTCACTGCGTTCAGTTCAAAAGGGAAGGCCTTGGACTGCGTGTGAGCAGCCAGCCACGTTCCCTGTCACCTGCATTGTTTGAGCCAGAGACTGCATGTGGGCAGCCTGGCTCCCTGCTAACTGCTTTTCTTTGCAGAGTTCAATGATCCTGGGCCATGGTTTAGTATAAAATTTGTAAGTTAAGGTTAAGATGTACTGTAAATATGAGTGCGCCCCCCGGCATGTCTGTCTAGCGCCGGCAATTTTATTTAAGTCGTCCGTGTGAGTGAGTTTGTTTAGATAGTTACGCAGCCCTCAGGTTATTTATTTTGGGGACACGAATACCATGAATGTCGCACTCAGGGATCCGTAGGTAAAATGTACTAGGGGAAAACTACACATGATGGCACACGAAAATTTGACGACTCGGGACGAGTCTGTAAAAAGGGGAGGGGGTAGTGTTGTGGTTACCAAATTCGCAAACCACCATTCAGGTCCCTTAGGTGAGATATCTCGGTAAGTACATGTGTAGTTAGGTCCAAACCCGTTGTCTAGTGGGAATACATGTCATTTATGCGAGCTGCGACTCTTCAGGATAGCCGTTTTTCTTTTACTATCTTTATTTTGGACCAACCGCCATGATTACCACCACAACCACAACATCAACCACCAACCACAACGCCGCTTCACCACAACCGCCACGACCTTCCCGTCACACCTCGCAACCGTAGCATCGCCACCGTTCTTGCCCCGCTGTGGGTACCGGTGTTGGACTCGTGCAGGGCGCACGTTGAACAGCGTGTACAAAATCACGGATTTTGTGCTTCAAAAACGGATCAAAAACGACACACGCCCATTTTTTGCCGTCCAATCGGTGAGCGAGGGGCGATTTGGCCCCGCCTCCAGAACGATCGATATATGCAAATTTGTGGATCAAAAAGCCTTCACGCCCACTTTTTCTCGGGCCAATGGGGAGCGAGGTGAAAGGTCAAAGGGAGGGGGTCGGGGGGATAAAAGGACCGTGTTCGTCAGTCAGAGCGAAGTGGAAGTCTGGAGCCCGAAGCCTGCAGTAGCTGGAGAAGCTGAAGAGAGTCGAACGAGGAGAACCCAAAGAAGAGTCCAGGGTGGAGAGTCCAGAGGTGGAGAGGCGGCAGCGGCGAAGGCAGACGAGGGGGTGATCGCGACGGTGCCGGGAGCTGCACGCCCGAGGAAGGCCGGCAGCGCGACCTGGCCGAGGTGGAGACGCACACCAGGGATAATAAAGATCCTCTATACCCCGAGCATCAGCAACCCCCTCCTGTTTCCCCCCGCGCTGAGATAGTGCGACCAAGGGGGCCCCTTTCCCACCCCCCTGCCAGACACTATCCGCGAGGCCCGCGGAGTGAGGCGCCATCGCCGCTCCGCGTCTCATCACCAGACGGGTAGGCGCGACCCGGTCTCGGCCTCAGGCCCGCCTCATTCTTGGGGGTATTTCTTTTCCTTGGTTTTGGGTATGTGTTGTCGGCGCCGTCTGTGAAGTAGAATTGTATAAGTGTTGCCGTGTGCTCGGTAGTCGGTATTAGCTCTGCATTGTCTTCGCTTTTATATTTGCTTTTTGTGTAAATGGAATTGTGTTTTCTTTTTTTTGTGTGCTTTTGGTGGAATTGAATATGTGTGCTTCCCGTGTGCCGCGAATAAATGTGCTTTATTATTGAACTGTTCTCCCGCTTCGCTTCGTCTTTTCTCCCATTGAATCCTCATCTTGCTTCACGTAAAGGGTTGGTAGTGGGCTGAATACGCCCGATAATTAATCGAACCGTCGAGGTCGACGATAACACCGCTCGGTTATTCTGATAGTACGGAACGGGTCGCTTAAGTGGCCCGTGTCCGAAGTCGACCTGCGGCGAGGTGCGATCGCCCGGTCTACCCTCCGCGTGGGTACTTAGGTAGGTCGAATTTGGCGAGCAACCCTATCCCACGCGGGGGCTGATTGGCTCGATCGCGGTGAGACCGAAAGGTCCACCCGTGACTGGTTCCCGGCGTTAGTCCGAGAGGGTCACGACTGGATTGTCCGTCCGGTGGGCGACGTGCCACGATTCGAGTTACGTGGCCGTCAGCACGCCGGCGGGCGCGAAATCCGCAACAATATATATATATATATATATATATATATATATATATATATATATATATATATATATATATATATATATATATATATATATATATATATATATATGTGTGCGTGTGTGTTGCTATGTCTGACTCGTTCTTGGGAATAGTGCAGTAAATGGTCTTTATTTTGATTGGTGATACTTATGACATCACAATTCAGGTGGTGTGGCAGCCATGTTGGAAAAAGTAAAAATATTTGGACATCTGCATCTCCGAAACTCCTCCACGGAAAAAAATTAAACATGGCACATGTGAAGTACTCTCCATGGGAAATAAGTGATTTTTTTTGATGATGTCATAGGTGGCTTCGTTATGATGTCATAACTGCATAAGTTGAACACTTTACCTGATCAGCATGAAGATTTTTGAGGGTCATTTTTGGCTAAATTGTATTGGGTCTTTTTCTTGTCTTTAATGTTATTTTATCAAAATGAACCTATCTTAACAAGAGTCCTTCCACTTTGCTTCCAGGGCCACAAAAACTAGGATCAAAATTCAATTGTAGATTAACCAGATAATCATGTTTTGCTTACAAAAGCTCTCGGAAAGAAAACGCAACAAAATGCATAAATTATATCTCTTACCATCGCGCCTCATGTCCATGAAGTTGGCAATGATACTGAAGATGCTCCGCCGATCAACCTGAATCAATGACTGAAACAAAGAAACAAGGTAGAAGTTGGAAATATCAAATCACAGAAATTTTACATTCATGTTTCATCAGACATCAAGCCATTCCTGAAAACAATTTTTTTTGGGGGAATGGTGTTGGACAATGGGGATAGAGGAAGATGGGGAAGGGGGGTTGGGTTAGAAGATGGGTGGGCAAAATAATAATAAATAAAAAAACACAAAAAAAATGTCTGAGCAGGGGTTACCACTAGTCATTACCCAACCACTAGTCATTACCCAATATGCATCCCACAATGACCAAACCTAAACAGCCATTAACTAGAACGGCACTTGGTCGAGCGCATACCTCTGCCAGGCTGAACAATTTACATTTTGTATGATTCCATTGATAGACCAGATCTGAATCTGGACCTGAACCAAAATCGAATCGGCTCGTTCTCGTCACCCACCCAACCTGCCCACCAAATTTCATGTGAATCCATCCACAACTTTGAGATATCCTGCTCACAGACAAATAAATAAACAGATGGGGCGAAAACATAACCTCGGTACAGCAGAGATGGTAGAGGTAAATAAGTTTATCTTTTGCTTCCCACAATTTCTTTATGACACCACTCGACCCTTCATTACACCACAACTCGGTGGTGTAATGGTTGGAGCATCTGCTCCGAGTCTGAAAAAATGGCGGTTCGAAACCTGGTGGAGTCATACCGAAGAATTTAATCATCAAGCAAAAAAGCAGCACGTACCTGTTGGAGGTACATGCTGCTTACTTGCTTGGTGCTCAGCATTTAGAGGACAGAACATGGACAACCCCCTTTGTTTGGTATTTCATGCAGAGAGAGGATAAAAACCTCTCTCAATTGCTGAACTTAGTGAGAAGAGAAAAATGACGTCACAGAGATAGCGTCACCGGTACCCAAAAGTACACTGGGAGGTTGCGTCACCATGAACCCCCCCTCCCCAGTAGAGCACAAGTACACGTTAAAGGAGAGATGATGATGAGTAATGTCTGTGCAGGCCTCACCTGCACCTGCACTTCACAGAACAGTGCTTTCAGGATGTCAACGGCCAGGCCTTTGGGCAGTAATGGTGATACGCTCTGCGTAACACAGGTAAATGGATTTCACCAAACATTTCACTCACCATCACTGGAACAACTACCAAACAATTTAATGAATGCGCTTCCATCAAGATCCGACAGTGAGGAACTGACCAGGCATAGAAAGCCCTGCAGGATGGCAGGAAGCAGAGTGTAGTGATCCTTCAACTTTTCTTTGTAGAACTTGCAGATAACCACCACTGAAAACAAGATGGGGAAAAACACACACACACACAAACATTCCAAAAGTATTGTTGCAGTTCTGTAAAAAAATGCATCATGCCTCCAAGGCAATGGCACACAACATACAGCGATCCAGACAGTTATTTCAATAGCATGTGTATTGGGATCTGTCTTATAACTGTCTTGGGATCGCTGTATGTTGTGTGCCATTGCCTTGGAGGCATGATGCATTTTTTTTACAGTGAAACCGTGTGATAATATGTCTATTAAATACATACTGTTTGAACATCAGTTGCACCCCGACTTCGCACACGTACGTCTATTAATGATATATTTTATTTATACAGCACTTTTCAAACACAAAGAAATCTCAAAGTGCTGAACAAGAGAAAAATCAGTTGGTCAAGTAAAATTACGTACTACTGGAATGTACCTTTCGACGCTCAAGACTTGTCCTTGACCTTTGACCTAGATTCACCAAAAACGACAAGTGTCTCAGTTGGACCATGGCTGACGTCTGTACCCAGTTTGGTCATGATCGCTGAAACTGTGTGGCTGCTACAGGGTAAACAAACACACAAACAGACACACAGACAGACACACAGAATGACTCAAACAACCGACCAACATAATTGCCGAAATCCGAAGGATTCCGGCAATTAACAAACAGAAAGGGGCGAAAACATAACCTCCATCACCTTCGGTGGCGGTGGTAAAATATCCCATTGGGGACTGATGGTTATTTCCCCAACAGGCAGGGTGAAAATGAGGAATTAGGGGGAAGGGTCCATGCTCCCCTTCCTGAAGTGGCACAGTCATGGGGAACACAACTTAACGGAATGGTCCTTATGTTCCATGAAGAGTTTGGTCAGCATCTGGCCATCGGTTTTTGGGAAGATTTTAAAATAAATGGCGAACCCCCACTTTTCAACCTCTTATTGGGGGGGGGGGGATCGAGATGGGGAGCACAACCCCATTAGACCTCACTGTTCTGATGGATCGTACCGAATTTGGTCCACATTGGTCATGTAGTTTGTGAGGAAAATATTTGTTCTCCTCCAACTCTTCCCTTTATAGGGGGCGAGGTCCGATGGCACCAAGCTTCTGGCCTGCCTTGACCACGATACTCCTCCACCGCCCTCTGTCCTCAGCATCAGTGTCTCAATCTCCTGATCATAAAGGTAGGCTGGCATTACACACCACATCAGAACCTTCCTCTTCAATTTCCTTGATATCTTTCTGTCTGCCATTACTCCTTCCATTCACACCCCTGCCTGGGACTTACCACCCTCGGTCACTGTTCCTCACAGATACTCGAACCTATTTTCCTGCCTGATCTCTTTCCCCTCTAACCTGATATTAATTTATTCTTTTTTTCTGCTGCTCGACCCCACATCACCTCAATCTTCTCCATACTCATCTTCAGCCGACGTTTCCCAAATACCTCCTTCCACTGCCCCAGCAATTCCTGCACCTCTCGTCCACTCTCCACCGCAACAGCCAGAGCGTCCGCATACAACATCCTCCCCAAACTCACCTTCCTGCTTACCAGCTCCATCACCATGATAAACACGAGTGGGCTGAGAGAGCTTCCCCGCCTCAAACCATCGTTCACACTGAACTCCTCGGACATTCCAGGACCAACGAAAACTGTTCCCTTCGTTCCCTTGTACATCCCTTCCACAAACCTGACTTCTGCTTCCGGCACTCCCATCCATCTCAGTATTGCTGTCATCATCTCTCCCGGGACAGAGTTGGAGGTCTTCTCCAGGTCCACAAGTCCCAATGCCATCTCACCTTGCACCTCCAACTTCTTCTCCACCAGATGTGTCAGCGCAAACATCCCATCAATCGTCCCACTACCGTTTCTAAACCCCTGCTGCTCTTTTCCGATCTCCATCTCGACGCTCTTCCTTATCCTCCTCTCCAGAATCCTCTGCAGCACCTTCATTACATGACTGAGGAGCATAATGCCTCTGGAGTCTGGACTTCCCCAGATCTTGAACATTGCCCTTCCCTTTCCATATCGGCACATTTAACCCTGTTTTCCAATCCTCCGGAATATAACCCTCGCGTATACATATTGTTACGGATTTGGAAACTACCCCAGTGGAAGAGCGGGAATTGTGGGCCATGTGGGAAACCTGAGCATCAGTTATTTCATTGGTGTATGTGTAGATAGTACTTGGTCCCTTGTCAAGGGGTTGCTCGGGGGGGGGGGGGGCATGGGTTGATTAGTTAGTATTTCCCCGGTGTGATGTCTTCCTTTTACGCCCCCCCTTCCCTCATTTCAACAATCCCTCCTTTACCACCATCAGTCTGTTATTTATCACCCCCCATACTCCTTTCAATGTTCCCTCCTTCGCCCCATTGTTCCGTTCAAACTCTCTGCTACCTTCAATCCCTACTTCACCTTCGGCCTCACAGCCGTTCGGTCGTGCCTCGGTCCGGCAGAATTCCTCTCCGTTTTCCCTCCATTCGCGCATTGCTTAATTTGGCACGTTTGGTCCATCTGAGGTCATTAATGCTTCAGGTTGATCGTATTACCTTCACCGCATGGGACTGTGTCCATTCTCACATGCATGTTCGTGGCACAGTGCTTTTGCCGTGCATGGTGGGGTGCGGCACATCTCGCAGGCGTGGTACAGTGCAGGGCTGTACACAACGGAGGGGGCATGGGCTCTCATCACGGCCTTGGGCACGTGAAGGGAGGGGCGGGGGCTGCATTTAAATTTAATCACAATGACGAGGCATTTTCCACAGACTGCATCGTGGACCCACCTCCATGGGATGCGTACCAATGAGGAGGAGGCTCACACGAGCCGAGATGGGGGGGAAAAAAATGACATATGAAGAGGAAGAGGACAGAAGCGCATGAGAGGATGGAAAAAGGTGAGATTTTTTTTATCTGTCAATGAATTTCAATTCTTAGAACATGTCTTTCAATCCTGAAAAATCTCACACTCTCACCATGTCTCTCTGAAAGGACTGTCCGAAACCCACCCACCCACCCACCCCTCCCCCCCCACTGCCCCATCTACTTTCCAAACAATCCTGAAGAGGTCCTTCCACTCAATCTTCTGGGTCTCACGATCTGCCATGATTTTTCCTGGGAAAGCCACATTTAAAAGCTGGCCTCCAAAGCCAGTTGCCGACTGGGCATCCTCGTGCATCCTTCCTTGGCCCACCTGAGCTCCTGATCACATACAAACCTTTCGTCCACAGCCTGATGGAGTACTGCTCTCCCCAATGGGCTGGTGCTCCTGCCTCTCACCTTTCTCAGCTTCATGCTGTGGAAACCAAGGCATTTCGGATCATTGGTATCTCCTGTGGTGAGACTGAGTCTTTGGGCCTCTCACTCTTTCACCGCAGGCAGGTCAGTGGTGTTTCTATCATCTACCGTCTCCTCTCTGGCCTCACACCCCCCCACCCCCCCCCCCGCTCTGTCTGCGATGCCCTGGAGTGTCCATCTTGTTTACCCTGTGTACCTCGCCCTCTCACTTCCACAGATCTAATCTCTGTTCCCCACTCTTTTTTTCCTTCCCTCTCCTGCTCCACGTGTACATTCTGTGTGTTAGCTCTCATATGAGCCTCAACATTGTATTAAAATAAAATAAAAAACCCCCAATATTTGGGGCAAAACCCCCCAATAACTCCCTTTTAGTGGGTGGATCCGGATGAGGAGCACAACCCCGTGAGATCTGACTGTCCTGATGCATTGGACCGAATTTGGTCCGCATTGCTCGTGTAGTTGTGGAAATGTTTCCGTGAAAATGAGGGATTCAGGAAGGGGGTCCATGGCCCCTTTCCGGTGGGGGGGGGGGGGTCGGCCATGAGGAACACAACTTAAGGTTATGGCATGGTCCTAATGCCTCATGACGAGCTTGGCCTGGATCAATCTGGCAGTTTCTGAGAAGATTTTTCAATAAAATATCAGTATTTGGGGCATGATTAAAAATCAGAATGTTTTGTTGCACGACCCCACGAGGCCTTGCTGTCCTGGTACATCGTACAAAATTTGCTCCGTGTCGGCCGTGTAGTTTGTGAGAAGATGTTTTGGTTAAATGGTCATGGCCGTACACACGGCCAGGCACTGCGACGCACTCGACGAGCGTATTTCGGAGAAACAACCTAAAAATGGACCTTTGACCAAAACACCGAGTCGTGCAACACAAGCATTTTATTTTTTTTTATAGTTTGCCTCATTTTGTTGTTTGAAGAAATCAAAGCAATTCGAGGAAGTGCCACCAAATAACCACAGGGGCTGTGTCAGATTTTTTAAAATTGCAGATTAACACGACACGACGACCAGCATCACGACAATTGTCCAACAGAAAACTATTAACTTTGCTCTCTATCATCCCATGCATTCTCGGGGGTAAGCACGGGTCAGCTTTTAAAAGTAATTTTGTTGAAAATGGAACAAGGGCCGAGGTGAATGGTTACGTGCACCGGCCACGCGTTACCAACTGAAAAACATAGCTCATCGGCCTGGACGAGTGCTCCCCGTTATAATGATGGAATACGTCGTTTTGTCGGAGTGGTGCGTTGGCCTCACTTTCTTTTTCATTGAATTTTGAAACACAGTGTTCAACGACGGAAGACAGCAGCAGAGTTCCACGCAGTCGCACATTGGTTTCTGCATGTGTCAAGTAAGGCCTGCAGAAGAAACCAAAGATCAGTTGGTCCAGTGATTATAAAAGGGCTTTTGTATGTGCGGCATATTACAATAAACATCACCTGCACCCAGGTACTGCGACAGCAATGCAACACCCTGCCCCACCCCCCCCCCAAATTATGACTATTAAAAGACACCTCCCCTCAACCATCAAAGGCTTGGCCCACTTCATCTCAACGTCTTCTGGGACGGCTTGCACTAGGTCATAACACGTAAATCGGTTGTTCGTACGCAGCAAAAGGCAAAGGGCACGGCTGCGCCGCTGATACGGTGCCCTCTGTAGGTCAGGGCAGGAATTTGTAATTGGTTGAGGGTGCCGGGGATAGCTCGCCTACGCTTCATGAAAGACACCGTGGGACCTTCTTTACTGCCCATCATCAAATCACCATTTCAGATGCAGTCTGTGGCTGCATCATTGCTGGGAGCGCAGCTGTGGCGCTGATAAAGTGCCCCCATTTTCAGTGAGCTTCTACTCATTTTGCCGATCTCTTAAGGACGACAGGCCGAGTCAACCCAGGGGCTCAAACTTAAGATACTAAGATCTTTAGCGAGCCACCTTAACGGTTAAGCTCACACCAGGCTGTCCACCAACTAATGCTGGCAGACGGGACACCCGTTTAATGTCCATCCGAAGAACGGCGCACACACATTGATGAATCACCATACCTGTGAAACACCAGAATGACAGTTTATTGCTGTGTCAGGATTCAAACCGAAGCTGGATAGCTTCGAGGGGAGTGCGTGTGCCTGTAGGTCATCCTATCAGCCCTGCTCACATTATAATTTGGGACTTTGTCCGATTCTGACCAAAAGTACTATACAAAGTCGGAAGAGCTATGTGGTGTTCACGAGGACGGTGTTAATAGTCAGGGCAATTAGCTCCATAGTGGGGAAATATCGTTACACGCTGGACAAAAGTGCCAAATCTTTTTCGTGGCTACCTATGGACATACTTAATAAAGAAATGCCATGCTCCAAAATATCGGACCATATTTTCATGTGATTATGGGTCAAAATCCAAGATGGCAGCTGAAAATAAAAAATAAAAATAAAAATAATCGATAAATAATTATAACTTCGCTAATATTGGTTTTAAAAATATGTGTAAACTATCTATTTGCAGGTAATGATGCCCAGGGAGTCGATTGGAACCATCAGATTTGGGATTAGATCATCAGGAACTAAGATAATGGTCACATGTAGAAAAAATATGGGTCGCTCGATACGAACATTGACGGTTCGCGTTACACGTTTTAACGACTTTTTTGTTGCGCTCAAATAAGTTGTGTACATGTTGACCATCATCTTTCCCATATCATGTGTTTATTTGTAGGCAAATTGATAATTTGATGATGCATATTTCACTTTGTCCAATGCCCTCATCAAAGATTCATCTGGAAGTAATTGTATATTATGCGGTGGTTGGATAATGTTTATTTTCTTTGTTACAGGTTGTAAACGGCCCTGAATCTACTGTTCAGTGAAACATCGCACCATGGACTGGACAATTTGTGTCATTTGCCAGAACAGTAGATACACTTCACCTCTTTCATGTTCAAAGAACAGACAGAACCGCAATGCTGACGACGTCTGTAAGGACTTTCTTGACAATGTCAGAGAGTTCGAAGAGATCGGTGCATTGCCGGTCGATGTTGATTTTGGCGAACGTGGCACCCCAGAATGTTTTGCAGAAAACAACGCTTCTTGGCATCGGGCATGCCACCAAAAGTTTAATAAAAGTAAACTTGAACGAGAGCTGAATAAAAAAAACGTAAACAACAAGACGATGAAAAAGCTCCAGGTACCAGCGCATCCCAGCGATCAAAGCGACAGTCAACGGGATCAAGCAAGGACACTTGTTTATTCTGTGATGAGAGTGGCCCCAGAAAACTGCATGAATATGCAACTAAATGTGCAGAGAACAATTTAAAGTTAATGGCCACCGAAATGCAAGACGGCAAAGTACTTACAAAAATACTATGTGGGGATCTGGTCTCAAATGAACTCAAGTACCATATAGAATGTCTGACAAAGTACCGAAATGACTGTCGTGGTTACAGGCGACAGAATAGTCCAACAAGGGCCGACCAGCGTGAGCTGAATCAACGAGCCAAATTGATCAATTCAAGAGTATTTGTTGAACTTGTAACGTACATGGAGGAATCTGCCGAGGAGGGGACGTACCTATTCAAACTGTCAAACATACACAACGTGTTTGAGAAAAGACTTGGGGACTTTGGCATTGATACCACCATCAATAAAACCTGGTTAACAGAAAAACTCCTCAATCACTTCTCCCAACTAGGACTAGGTGAGCAATCTGATGGAAAAAATAACATAATCCTGGCATTCCCAGCAGGCATTCAGCAACTACTCAAAGACGCTTTCTTGTTCCATGATTATGACGAAGAAGCTAGGTTGTTTGCCAGAGTTGCCAAGATATGTAGGGAGGAAATCCTGAAAGAAATGAGAGCATTCAGTGGCGAATTCAACCCTGGATGTCAGCAGAAGATTACGCCCAGTACAAGATTGTTAATGTCCATGCTCATCAATGGCCCAAACTTAGCAGGTTCAGTAAATGACTCCCAAGCATGCCTGACACTCACACAGCTCTTGGTTCACAACTGCAAGAAGAAAGGAAATGTTGAGACAAAACATCAGCGTTACTCTCCAGACCGTGAACCACCAGTACCTTTATATGTTGGTTTAAACTTACACACTCAAACTCGGAGCAAGACACGAGTTGATCAAATGGCCAGCTTAGGGATAAGTGTGTCATGCAACTTGAAAACGAACAGTGTGAACAATATAGAAGCGATGGAGTAGAGTGTCCAAGCCAGTTGAGAAAAGGTTTGTTCACAGTAAGTGCGTTAGACAATCTTGACCATCATCCGTCTTCAACGACAGCACAGGGATTAGCATCATTCAGCAGCCAACAAAAGACCATCCTGGGATTATACGCAGTCAACCTGTTAGCTTGTCCAACACAACTTCAAATTCATCACAAAGTCTGGTTCTTCCGGATTCGTATTCTATTGTACCTGTTGTTTACATGAAACCCACAACAACAGAAGTACACCACAACGTGAGGTTTTGCTGATTACATAGAGAAAGCCAACGCCCAAGAGGAACGGTGGATTCAACATGCATCTGAACTACTGCAACAGGACTTAGTGCGAGAACAATCATTGTCATGGGCTGTATAACATGCATCACGTCAGCCTCAACCAAATGAATTGCCTGCAATCACAGCCTGATTGCCACTCTCTGTAGAGAAGGCTGACTCAGCTGAAATGGTCAAACACGGCATGAGCATCACACAGAGTACAACTCAATTTCTGAATCCTGGTCAGATACCAATTCTGGCATGCGACTGTCCGATCTTCGCCACGTGCAAGTACACGCAGTGCAAATTTCCAACAACGCATGGAGAAAATTTGATGGTCATCATGTTTGGAGGCCTACATGTGGAAAAGGCACTTTGGACTGTTCTTGGCGACATGTTAGATGTGTCTGGCTGGATAGATGCATTGACAGAGTCTGGTATAGCAATGGCAGGTACGGCGCAGTCATTCTTAAAAGTATCGCGCATAACCCGAACTCGCCATGCACATCAAGTGTCTGCTCTCGCTCTTGGAAATCTTCAACAACAATCATTCATTGCAGCGAATGATACTGATGCTGATGACGAGAAAGCCTTCGACGGTGGGAAGAAGTCCATGACAGAGAAGAGCCCAACCTTTCAATATTGGCACCTGGTGCTGAGATTAGAAAAGACTGTACTAATCTTCGTTAGAGCCCATCGCGAAAAGAACTTTCAACTCCATCGAGAGTACATGATATAATGGTTCAGTTTTTATTAACCTCCGCCATCGGAGGTTACCGTTTTCATCCCTCTCTGTTTGTTTGTGAACAGTATTACGGAAAAACTCCTCGACGGATTTCGATGAAACTTGGTGGGGGGGGGGTTAGGTATGGTCTAAAGATCATGCCATTAGATTTTGGACTTTGTCCCCCCCCTCACCAAAAAAAAAATTGTTCGAGAAAAAAAAAATTTTGCAACTTTTTTTTTTCAACAAAATTTCAATTTCTTTTTTTTGCATTTCTACATGTTTTAAGTGATTTCCAACCCCCCCCCCCCCAAAAAAAAAATGTTGGAGAAAAGAACTATAACTGTCAACACTGTTGACATCATATTTAATGAATATGATATAAGGTTCACTTGAGTGACCCAGCAGTATTGGCAGCGGAGGTTTTGCACTCTCCCGAGTGCTCCCCCCCCTAGTTAAAATATGTATCCAGCAAAGTATGTCTCGTATAACAAATGTGTCTCGCGAAATGTCAATGTTCGTATCGAGCGACCCATATTTTTCCTACATGTGACCATTATCTTAGTTCCTGATGATCTAATCCCAAATCTGATGGTTCCAATCGACTCCCTGGGCATCATTACCTACAAATAGATAGTTTACACATATTTTTTTATGACCAATATTAGCGAAGTTATAATATTAGCGAAGTTTATAATATATAGTTATATATAGCGAAGTTAGTTATAATTATTTATCGATTTTTAAAAATTTTTGGCCACCATCTTGGATTTTGACCCATAATCACATGAAGATATGGTCAGATTTTTTGGAGCATGGGATTTTTTTTTTTTTATTAAGTCCATAGGTAACCACAAAAATTTTTTGGCACTTTTGTCCAGCGTGCAACGATGTTTTCCCTTATTGCCCTCACTATAAGGGACAACAGATGATATGCATTCGTTGTGCTTATTAAATAAATAAACAAACTGTACAACCAAGATGAATCACATACAGTACAGAGACGTGGCCACAAATTAAGACATTTACAATTGTGACGAAGTTTTAACACGTTTCAAGCAATAATATTCCTTGGACATTATTCATGGGTATCACGATCAAGGTGGAAACCATTATACCCATTTACTTCGTGCAACCCACGGACGAAGAAGGTCGACTACTCTGCGACACACCGTCTCGTTGATAAACTTGCACAATCCCACCATTCACGACCAGCTGCACCAGAGCTTCGCGACCTTCCTGGAAAGACTACACTGCTCAAAAGTAGATATCAGTGGAGCACGTATCTCCGCCAGGCTGAACAGATTACGTTCTGTAACACACCAACGAGCCGGATTCTCTCACGATGGATCCAAACTTACACAAAATGAAAAAAAAGACTCATCATTCTTCCCTTTTTGGTGATAGAATAGCCATTCTGTAACAAGACGGTGATTAAAAAGGTGTTTCTTGGTAATTCGGTCACAATCAGAAAAAAAAAAAGGCAGGTGACGAACATGAATGAAATATCAGGTGCACAACTTCAGTGCAGGTATGCCATTACGATGCAAGAACATCTCGGAAGTCCAAGCGGTCTTCAAGATTCCATGCTGGAAAAATTGAGCAATGACAAAACAAAAAGTCCACAATTGAGTCATGACCTTAAAATTAGGTCGTCAAAAAAAATGGGTCAACCCTGCACACTTTTTCACAGTTTTCATCCCGAAAGTCCAAGCCGAACATATAGAGTTCGGAAATTGATACAGTTCGGAGACTTGGGGTTTTGGCAGTGCAGGAAAATATATATATTTTTAAATGGTCGTTTAGTGTTCCTGGGGGTCCCAAGTAACTGTGCGGTACCATTAAAAATTGGGGGTGAGACTGGCAGAAACAAACCCAACAGCAATGAGGCTTCCCTGATGCTAAATAAAGCCAGCCATCACCAACATTGAGGGGTGGGTCGTCTCCTTACCCTCCCAGGACCGGTCGACATAACATCAGCCCACAATTAATGGCACTTTATGCCCCCAGGGCAATATGTGCACCCTTTATGTCCCCGGGGCAACATGTGCACCCTTTATGTCCCCGGGGCAACATGTGCACCCTTTATGTCCCCGGGGCAACATGTGCACCCTTTATGCCCTCGGGGAAACATGTGCACCCTTTATGCCCTCGGGGCAACATGTGCACCCTTTATGCCCTAGGGGCAACATGTACACCCTTTTATGCCCTCAGGGTAACATGTACATCCTTTTATGCCCTCAGGGTAACATGTGCACCCTTTATGCCCTCAGGGCAACATGTGCACCCTTTATGCCCTCAGGGCAACATGTGCACCCTTTATGCCCTCAGGGCAACATGTGCAACCTTTATGCCCTCAGGGCAACATGTGCACCCTTTATGCCCTCAGGGCAACATGTGCACCCTTTATGCCCTCAGGGCAACATGTGCACCCTTTATGCCCTCAGGGCAACATGTGCACCCTTTATGCCCTCAGGGCAACATGTGCACCCTTTATGCCCTCAGGGCAACATGTGCACCCTTTATGCCCTCAGGGCAACATGTGCACCCTTTATGCCCTCAGGGTAACATGTGCACCCTTTATGCCCTCAGGGTAACATGTGCACCCTTTATGCCCTCAGGGTAGCATGTGCACCCTTTATGCCCTCAGGGTAGCATGTGCACCCTTTATGCCCTCAGGGTAACATGTGCACCCTTTATGCCCTCAGGGCAACATGTGCACCCTTTATACCCTGCACGTGGAAACGCTTCACCAGCGACATCGACATACATGGAGTTTGTAAAATGTCCAAAACGAACTTACCCCAAGGCATCGACAACCTGCAGTAACGACAGCCGTCCCTCTCGCAGCCCTGCACCAGGGAAACAGCAAAACACACCGCCCAAGGTTTCACATCAACATCCAAGTAAAACGACCGGGACACACCGAGGGAGACACGTCAATGTTCATTCACCGTCGGGTTACAACTGTTTACTCTCCAACAATCTCCGTCAAGGCCTCGACATCCGAACTGGTCCCTCACACGGAATGATCACTGGAGTAAAGGTGTTCACACCAAGCTAAATAAATCACCGTACCTGTACAAACAGGTAGGAGGGCCGAATGGTCTTTGTCAAGCACGAACCGCTCGCACAACGTATCGACAGGACGCTCTCCCGCCATGCCGTTCAATCGCTCGCTCCTGAATGAATCACTATTCATTCCCCTGAGAATCGTTATTCATTCACAATTCTTATTCCGACTCAACACAGGATTACAGAGAATCGTGCGCAGATTGTTTAGAATAACAAGGACGAATCAAAAATCGTTTACACGATTTAAGATCGATGTCAAAACATTACGATTTAAATACGGTGAATGACAGCCTTGCTGAAGATATCTGTTTGATACACCTCGAAACTTCATCGTTCTTAAACACAGCCTGGAATACTGCAATTACCTCGACGATGTGTGTGTATATATATATATATATATATATAGATATAAAATATATATATATTATATACATATATGTATTTATTATATATATATATATATATATTTATTATATGTATATATATATTTATTTATTATATCTACGAGTGGGTGCCCGCACGTGCGAAAAAAAAAACAAAAAAAACTTTCAAACAACCACACAGGCCGTTCCTTCGCTCTCGTAAACAACGACTGGATTGGGCATTGTGTTTATCTAATATGGAATAGGCAAAGCCGAGAAGCGAACGTAGAATTCTTCTTACATTCGATGCTGCAATTTCCGGTTACTTCGGCCTGGATTCGGGATCAGCGATCAAATTCGGGATCAGCGATCGACGCGCTGTTCTGGCACATGCTCCCATACCTGACCTGACCTGATCAAATAATGTAAATCACGATTAAAAATTATTTTTTGATGATGCAGGTGAAATGAAAGCAAGGGAAAAACCTTCGGAGTGGAGGCTTTATTTCACTTGATTGAAGCCGCTTCTACAGACACATCAGGGAATACATGTGCAGCAAGGAGTACACGTGCAGTCGATCACCGCAAAATAAATCAGCAATTAGCACGGAGTCCTGTATACTCTCAATTCTTACCATTCAACGAGCACCAAGTGAACCACCGCAGTAAATGACAATGCCCCAGGGACAATCCCACCGACCGCGCGGCATCACGGTTTTATCTGTCCCATGTGCAAGCCGCGCGACATGTGATCGCACGTCACATCCTTCAATTCATCACAGCAGGAGATATCTTTATGACCTCAACATTACCTTCACAACAACAACTACACCGCCGAGAACAGGATCTAATCTGAAAAAAAATATTACCTCAACATTACCTTCACAACAACAACTACACCGCCGAGAACAGGATCTAATCTGAAAAAAAATATTACCTCAAGATTACCTTCACAACAACAACTACACCGCCGAGAACAGGATCTAATCTGAAAAAAAATATTACCTCAACATTACCTTCACAACAACAACTACACCGCCGAGAACAGGATCTAATCTGAAAACAAATATTACCTCAACATTATCTTCACAACAACAACTACACCGCCGAGAACGGGATGTCATCTAAAAAAATAAATATGACCTCAACATTACCTTCACAACAACAACTACACCGCCGAGAACGGGATGTCATCTAAAAAAATAAATATTACCTCAACATTACCTTCACAACAACAACTACACCGCCGAGAACGGGATGTCATCTAAAAAAATAAATATTACATCAACATTACCTTCACAACAACAACTACACCGCCGAGAACGGGATCTCTTCTAAAAAAATTAATATTACCTAAACATTACCTTCACAACAACAACTACACCGCCGAGAACGGGATGTCATCTAAAAAAATAAATATTACATCAACATTACCTTCACAACACCAACTACACCGCCGAGAACGGGATCTCTTATAAAAAAAAAATAATATTACCTAAACATTACCTTCACAACAACAACTACACCGCCGAGAACAGGATGTCATCTAAAAAAATAAATATTACCTCAACATTACCTTCACAACAACAACTACACCGCCGAGAACGGGATCTCTTCTAAAAAAATTAATATTACCTCAACATTACCTACACAACAACAACGACACCGCCGAGAACGGGATCTCTTCTAAAAAAATTAATATTACCTCAACATTACCTTCACAACAACAACGACACCGCCGAGAACGGGATCTCTTCTAAAAAAATTAAAATTATCTCAACATTACCTTCACAACAACAACTACACCGCCGAGAACAGGATCTCATGTAAAAAAAAAAAAATTACCTCAACATTACCTTCACAACAACAACTACACCGCCTAGAACAGGATCACATCTAAAAAAATTAATATTACCTAAACATTACCTTCACAACAACAACTACACCGCCTAGAACAGGATCTCATCTAAAAAAATTAATATTACCTCAACATTACCTTCACAACAACTACTACACCGCCAAGAACAGGATCTCATCTAAAAAAATAAATATTATCTCAACATTACCTTCACAACAACTACTACACCGCCAAGAACAGGATCTCATCTAAAAAAATAAATATTACCTCAACATTACCTTCACAACAACTACTACACCGCCTAGAACGGGATCTCATCTAAAAAAATTAATATTACCTAAACATTACCTTCACAACAACAACTACACCGCCTAGAACAGGATCTCATCTAAAAAAATTAATATTACCTCAACATTACCTTCACAACAACTACTACACCGCCAAGAACAGGATCTCATCTAAAAAAATAAATATTATCTCAACATTACCTTCACAACAACTACTACACCGCCAAGAACAGGATCTCATCTAAAAAAATAAATATTACCTCAACATTACCTTCACAACAACTACTACACCGCCTAGAACGGGATCTCATCTAAAAAAATTAATATTACCTCAACATTACCTTCACAACGACTACTACACCGCCTAGAATGGGATCTCATCGAAAAAAATTAATATTACTGTAATGAAAGCGAGAGAAGAACCTTCAGAGTGTAGGCTTTATTCCATTTGATTGAAGCCGCTTCTACGGGCACATCAGGGGACACAGGTGCAGCAAGGAGTACATATGCAGCAATGTATACACGTGCAGTTGATCACCACAAAATAAATCAGCATAAGCACGGAGTCCGGTATACTCTCAATTCTCACCATTCAACGAGCACCAAGTGGACCGCCGCCGTAAATGTCAATGCCCCTGGGACAATCGCCCCATCCGCGCGGAGCTTGGCTTTATCTATTCCGTGCTCGAGCCGTGCGACATGTGATCGCGCTCACGACCTTCAATTCACCACATTCTCCCCGTCTTTAAAATGTAACTAGAGGCCCAACTAACGCACCATGATTACTTCAGCGCTACAGGAGTATACATTTCAAGCAGTGCGAACTATCTAAACTACAGAAGCATACATGCCAAGCAGTGAGGATTATTTTGAGTTGTAGGAGCATGGTAATGAGCATCGATATATGATGTAATGAGCATATAGGAGCATGAGCATCGAGGATGCCGATAATCCCCTTTATAGATCGAGTCGGCGAGGGGGTTTTATCCGTCGACCTCTCCGGGAGTAGATGGCGGTTTCACTTGAGGGAGGCTTCCGATCCTCTTGGTGAGCCTCGACTCGTGCCGGGGATGACTCCTCGATCGCTCTCGGGTGGAACACGGCAGCTCCGTCGCCACCGTTCCCGGGTGGAGTTCCTGGGGGGGGGGGAACACCTGGGGAGGGGATGTCAGAGGGAGGAGTGCCAGATGGTGGTGTACCTGCGGGAGGAGTACCTGAGGGAGCCAAATGGCGAACCGACACAGTGGTCTCCCTGCCATCCGGGAGTCTGACATGAGCATACTCTGGATTAGTATCGATGAGCTCGACCCCCTCCACCATGGGTTCATACTTGCTTTGTCGTACCGGGCGTTTCATGAACACTGTTCCGGGATGGGTTAGCCAGTTGGGCACCGATTGGCCGTCAACATAACGTCGCTGGTGAGTAAACATTCGTTCGTGAGGAGTCGCATTGGTGGACGTGCAGAGCAAAGAGCGAATGGAATTCAGAGCGTCGGGAAGGGTAACCTCCCACCGCTTGGGCCCCAGTCCTCTTGATTTCAACGCCAGAGTTACGGCTTTCCAAATAACTCCGTTATATCGTTCCACCTGACCATTACCCTGTGGGTTGTAACCCGTCGTTCGACTAGTTGCTATGCCGTGCTCTAATAGGAACTGTTTTAGCCCGGCCGACATGAAACACGGCCCTCTGTCTGAATGTATGTACGAAGGTTTCCCAAACATAGCGAAGAGGTCAGACAGACATTTCACGACAGTGCCCGAGGTCATATCCGAGCACGGAAATGCGAAAGGGAACCTTGAATATTCATCAACAACAGTGAATATGTATCTGTTGTCTGTCTCGGTCGGCAGGGGCCCTTTGAAGTCGATATTTAGTCTCTCGAAGGGAGAAGTGGCCTTGATCAATCTGCCAGAAGCCGCGCCATAGAATCTGGGTTTTAGTTCAGCACAAACAGGGCATGAAGCATTCATTTGTTTAATATCTTCGATAGAATAGGGAAGGTTCTGTCTGCGCACGAAATGTGCCATTCTGGTTACCCCCGGGTGGCACAGAGACACATGGAGGTCTTGCAAAGCCCGACTGATTGCCGCCGAGCAGTAGACCCGAGAGAAGGTGTCTGCAGCAGGGTTTTCCCTCCCGGGCCGGTAAACTATGTCGTAACTGTAGCAAGCTAGGTCTATCCGCCATCTCATAATTTTTTCATTCTTAATTTTCCCGTTATTTTTCCCATCAAACATGAATGCCACGGATCGTTGGTCCGTAACGAGCATGAAGTGGTTTCCCAGTAAATAATGTCTCCATTTACGCAGGGCTTCGACAATAGCGTACGCTTCTTTCTCTATTGCCGAGTGTCTCTGCTCGCTTCCAGAGAGAGTTCTCGAGAAGAACGCGACGGGTCGTCCGGACTGATTAAGCGTCGCAGCTATCGCGTGATCGGAAGCATCTGTTTCCACCACGAAGGGCACCGAGCTATCGATCGATAATACCACGGAATTACTGATATCGTCTTTGAGGTTGTGGAAAGCTGTTACAACAGCGGCATCTGGTGGAAAGTTTTTGCAATGCACTAAGGGATGTATTTTCTTGGAGTATTGGGAGATCCATCTCGCATAGTAAGCGAACATCCCGATCACCCGGCGCATTGTCTGCAGGTCCTGAGGTGGGGGTAGCTCACGAAGTGGGCGCAATCGCTCAGGATCGGGCTTAATCGTGCCGTCGGCTATCGTGTAGCTGAGAAGGTCAATCGACCTTGCCGAGAATACGCATTTCTCGTAGTTGAGAGTCAGATTATATTTTCTAGCAATGCTCAAGAATCTGTCCAGATTCATGTCATGTTCCCCCAGATCCTTACCGCACACTGTGACATTGTCCACGTAAACAAAAGTGTCTTTGAGGTTTTCATCTGAGATGATGTCGTCCATAACCAGTTGGAAGCAAGCTACTCCATTCGTGACACCGAATGGAATCCTCCTGAATTGGTAGAGGCGTCTACCTGCCTGGAACGCGGTGTAAGGTTTGTCTTCCTCTCGGATGGGAATTTGATGATAGGCGCTTCGCAAATCGATGGTGCTGAATATTTTATAATTGGCCACGCGTTCGACCATCTCGTCTATGCGCGGCAAAGGGTAGGCATCGAGTTGGGTGAAACGATTGACCGTTTGAGAGTAATCGACAACTATTCGTTTCTTATGGTTCTGATTAGCGGTGACCAACACCTGTGCGCGCCATGGCAAATCGCTCGGTTCTCTAATTCCTTCTTCCAGTAATCGCTTGGTCTCTGAAGCGATGAAGTTCATATCAGCAGTGGTATATCGTCGCGATTTGATCGCTATCGGTTTACAGTCCGGCGACAAGTTAGCAAACAGCAGGGGGGACGATACCTCTGCGGTGGACAGAGCATTTAGAATTAGACGAGGTTTGCTTCCTCCAAAGGGTATTTCGACGCTCGTGTGCTGCTTGAGGACATTATGACCTAGAATTACATCTGCGCATAAATCACGAAACACCAGTACCCTTACATCCCGATGTGTGTACCCTTTTACGTCCAATTCAACATTGCAGTACCCTCGTACGCGGGACTGTAGTGATGTGGCGGCCATGCATACCGTATTGTCTGTCGGGTGGATCTTCCATTTCCTGCCCTTCCCTAGTGAGCTGTTGACGAAACTCTCAGAGCTACCGGTATCAATCAGAGCCTCAACCATATGCCCGTTAATTCGTACGTTGATGATAGCCTTGGATAGATTCCCTGGTGAGGCTGCAGTTAGTTTCTTTTGTGAGTAGAGAGCCGCAGAAGTGGGTTTATTTCTCCTTAGAGTAGATTTACATACCCTGGCATAATGCCCTTTCTTGTCACAATTCATGCATGTGGCATCCCTGGCGGAGCATTTGTGGCGGGGGTGTCTTTTGTACCCACAAAAGCAGCATTTACCAACCGAAGTAGTTGCTGAGGAGTTTGACGAGGTCTGGGTATCCGATTCCTCGGGTTTTTCTCCATCCTCTGTGTCAGGGGTGCCCTGTGGGATTCCTTGAGTTTCCACCGTAGCGGCGTTCATTAGCAGCATCGGTGTCCCATATGACTCAGATTGCTGCTGTGCCGTATCCATTGCTCGAGCCTGGTCGGCTACCTTTTCAAGAGTGGGTTGCGCTTTCTCCAGTAAGCGTTGCCGTATGGGGGCTGACCTGAGCCCTTGGATGAACGCCTCTCTGGTCGCTTCATCTCGGTGTTCCTCGGCGGTTACGGCCCGGAAACTGCAGTCTTTTCCCAACTGCCTCAGAGCTTGCAGGAACTGATCGATGGTCTCCCCGGCTGCTTGCTTGCATGTGTTGAGAAGATGTCGTATGTACACCTCGTTCTTGCGCTTCACGTAGAGCGCCTGCAGCACGTCGATCGCTGCATCGTAGGTGTCACACTCCGAGAAGAGCCTGTATACGCCGGGCGAGACATGATTCACAAGGGCGGCCAATTTGTCGGCTCCCTCTTCGATGATGGTCAGATAGTGTGAGAAGGAACGGAACGAATGCGACCATTTCATTTCCGAGTCAGTCGTGTTTGGGTCTGCGTCGAACCTCTCCGGTTTGTAGATCTTGTCCATCGTTGGTTGAGAGAGCCGAGGGAATCAAATGGAATAAATTGTAATGAAAGCGAGAGAAAAACCTTCAGAGTGTAGGCTTTATTCCATTTGATTGAAGCCGCTTCTACGGGCACATCAGGGGATACAGGTGCAGCAAGGAGTACATATGCAGCAATGTATACACGTGCAGTTGATCACCACAAAATAAATCAGCATAAGCACGGAGTCCGGTATACTCTCAATTCTCACCATTCAACGAGCACCAAGTGGACCGCCGTCGTAAATGACAATGCCCCAGGGACAATCACCCCGACCGTGCGGAGACTTGGCTTTATCTATCCCGTGCACGAGCCGCGCGACATGTGATCGCGCGTCACGACCTTCAATTCACCACAATTACCTCAACATTACCTTCACAACGACAACTACACCGCCTAGAACAGGAACTCATCGAAAAAAAATAAATATTACCTCAACATTACCTTCACAACAACTACTACACCGCCAAGAACAGGATCTCATCTAAAAAAATAAATATTACCTCAACATTACCTTCACAACAACTACTACACCGCCAAGAACAGGATCTCATCTAAAAAAATAAATATTACCTCAACATTACCTTCACAACAACTACTACACCGCCTAGAACGGGATCTCATCTAAAAAAAATTAATATTACCTCAACATTACCTTCACAACGACTACTACACCGCCTAGAATAGGATCTCATCTAAAAAAATTAATATTACCTCAACATCACCTTCACAACAACAACTACACCGCCGAGAACAGGATCTCATCTGCAAAAATAAATATTACCTCAACATTACCTTCACAACAACTACACCACCTAGAACAGGATCTCATAAAAAAAAAAAATCCTCAACATTACCTTCACAACGACAACTACACTGCCTAGAACGGGATCTCATATAAAAAAATAAATATTACCTCAACATTACCTTCACAACAACAACTACACCGCCTAGAACAGGATCTCATCTAAAAAAATTAATATTACCTCAACATTACCTTCACAACGACAACTACACCGCCAAGAACAGGATCTCATCTGTAAAAATAAATATTACCTCAACATTACCTTCACAACAACAACTACACCACCGAGAACAGGATCTCATTTAAAAAAATAAATATTAGAAATGAACGTAGAATTCTTCTTACATTCGCTTCTGACTTTTTATGACTCATCCGAGGGACTATTTTAAAATAAATATAGATTTTGTCATTGCTACAATGAAAGGAACATCAATATCATTTTTGGGGCAGAAAAGTTACTTCTATACAAGTCATAATATAAATACTTTGTGTTTATGTGACTGCTGGGGAAGAATTAATTTTGATACTTTTTATATACAGAAATTTAATTTCTCAGTTATAGCTTCTAGAGAGAGATTCAAAAGGGATAACACTTTAACAAAACAATACTTGGAAACAATTACTTGTCAAAAGGAGCCACAAAATCATTGCAATGGATGATGAGGACAGAGGTAAAGGTGATGAAGAATTTAAACTGCGCTGGAGAGTGAGAGTGAGAGTGAGAGTGAGAGTGAGAGATAACATGCGTCGTGTACCAACGTGCAATACCTTACTCAGTCCCAAAGCCTGTTCCTTGGTCCACTCAGATCTAAAGGACATTCAGGATTTTGGAGGACCGAATTTTTGTAGGATGAGAGGGTTGCTGAGGAGTTTGCAAACAGGCTGAGTGGGTATTTGAGGGGTCTTGATGCTTTGGGGGAATTCTGAAGAGTTGCGGAGTGCCTTCAAGATCCTTGATGATGCTGGTGGATGTCTTGGAACTCACCACAGGGCAAAGAAGAATTTTGTCTCAAGGGACACTGGATACTATTGACCAGAGTCGCAGGGCCAGGCTTAATGGCAGAGCTGAGCTGTTCAGGGAGCTGAGGCGTAAAACTGTACGTGTTCTAACGGTACACAAGAGGCCGATGTGCGAGGAATCTGTGAAGACGTAGAGCATCACCTGTGGTCAAGTGACTCTCGTCCTGCTTACAGGGGAATTCGTGCATCGTGTTCCTCCAAGCCCGTCCCTTGGTATACTGTAGTTAGAGCAGAGGGTAGTGGGCTCATGAGAGAGGAGTCCAAGGTGAAGGCCCACTGGGCCAGCTACTTTGAGCGGTTATACCAGGCTGATCCACCAGCTGATGAGTTGGATGTCAGGGGTGTTACAATACTATGTCAGGGGTACCTATTCCTGACCCTCCAATCAACTGTGATCCGTCTTCGTTTGTGAAAACACAGGCTGTGGTGAACCGGATGAACCGGTTTGTGAGCTCCTGGGATATGTGGCATTCATGCTGAACTTCTCAAGGCTGATGGAAATGCTGTACTCATGGCATTGCATGCAGTACTGTGCTCTGTTTGGAGCACAGACATCATCCCAATGGAATTGAAGAGGGGACTTGTTATCATTCTCTGGAAAGGGAAGGGTGATCGCCAGGACTGCAACAACAACTGAGGTTGACGCTGCTCTCAGTGCCGGGCAAGGTCTTTGCTCGGATAATTCTTGATAGGGTTCACCACCATCTGCTTGAGCACCAGCGCCTGGAGCGGTCAGGCTTTACACCAAAGAGGTCAACGATTGACCATATCCTTGCTCCGGGTTCTCATCACCAACCGCAGATAATAATTTCGGCAGAGGCTGTTCGTAGCCTATGTTGATCTCTGAAAAACATTTGATTCAGTGAATCGGGATGCCCTCTGGAGGATTCTTGGTCTTCGTGGGGTGCCACCAAAACTGATCTGATGTCTGAACTCGACTCTGGTACTGAGAGTGCTGTGAGATGTGGTGTTACCATCTCTGACTTATTTCCAGTTGTTACTGGGGTTCATCAGGGGTGTGTACTGGCCCCCACACTTTTCAGTGCTTGTACGGACTGGATTCTGGGGTGGATGTTGGAGAGATCAAGCTGCGGTGCATCGTTTGGGAATGTCAAGATCTCTGACCTTGATTTTGCAGATGATGCAGTCATCTTTGCAGAGATTCTGGATATCCTTTCGGGGGCCCTTGAGGTGCTGAATGAGGAGTCGGAGCCACTGGGATTACAGGTTTCCTGGGTCAAAACTAAGATCCAGGCTTTCAATGACATATTGGATGATGCTATCCTGTCTGTACCTGTTTGTGGTGAGGATGCTGAAGTCACAGAGAGATTCACTTACCTTGGCAGTGATATTCATGTCTCTGCTGGCTGAGAGACATCTGGTTTGGGCCTGGGGAGTCATGGATTCACTGGATCATGGGGTGTGGTGCTGTCAGTACCTGTGCAGGAGGATGAAAGTCCAACTCTTCAGGTCCTTGGTGCTTCCGGTCTTGCTGTACAGATGCGAGACTTGGACTCTGACAAAGGACCTGAGATGGAGACTTAACTCCTTCGGTACCAGGCCTCTTCGGAGAATCCTTGGCTATCACTGGTCAGAATTTGTGTCCAACGAGCAGTTGCTGAGAGTGACTCAAATGAGATTTATTACCTGCATAGTCCGTGAGCGTCAGCTGTGGCTGTATGGACATGTGGCTCGTTTTCCTGACGCTGATCCTGCTCACCAGATTCTCTCAGAGAGGGAGTCTCGTGAGTGGAGGAGGCCAAGGGGCCGACCACGTGCCTCGTGGTTGCAGCAAGTTGATCGGCATCTCAAGGAGATGGGGATGGGCCAGGCATCTGCCTGGGGGATGGCTAGACGGAGGCCCCCTGGAGTACCGGCGGAAAGTGGATGCAGCGACGTGCTGCTCCAGCGCATGCTTCCATACCTGACCTGGAGGACCGACTTGATCACCTTTGACCTGTGCTGTCTGGCCTTGATTCTCAGATTATAAACATCATCTTGTCGGTTCACAGACACGTTGTTCCGTTCATGAGTACACCTGACCTTCCTTTGAAGGTGATACAAGACTCGTACTGATGTTAGTTTTGCATATATTAAAGTTCCCATGGTACCTTTCGAAAGGAGCATGCCATTGTGTACAGAACCTTGACCCGATTTCAAATTCCTGCCCTCATCGATGATGCCAAAAACATAGCTGTGTTCCATTTAAAATGCAACCAGCAGTCAGGTGCTGCACATCAATGATGGTCATGAAGACAATGGTATCAAACACAATCTCACAGAGAATCTTTTAAAACGAGAATGTTGGCCGAGTAAGGCTTCGTAATTACATTCCGATAAAGCAGGCCTGGCTGCATAGACATCTTAAAACAACTGTGCTATGGGAGCGAGATGAAGGGATGGCAACAACACTTCTTGTTTTGTCGGTGTTTATGTGCTATGCGTGGACGGAGAATGCTGATCTCGGAAGCAGCAGGAATGCAAAGATGGACAGGTAAATGCTAATGAGTTGTGACAGTTCCAATGCTAATGAAGGAAATACTCGTTGAAGGTGTCGTTCCCATAATTACGGCATTATGATGGCTGGCTGTTCCATAATTGGATTGTTGAGCCAATGCTGTTTCACCAGCAAGCTCAATGATTCCTCTTGTTTTGCTGATTGGTTAATTGTTGTCTTGTGGGCCGAGTTCCAGGCTTGTTCCACAACACCGGTCGTAATATTTCTACACAAATGCCTGCAATTGCCACCCAGAGACACATTACGGGTACCACGCAGGCAATTTCATGATGAGATGCATCGTCATGTGGCTTCCTTGTGGGAAGCTAATTTGCTTTTTGGAATGAAAATCATTTTTATGTCAAAATCAATTGAGCAGTTTTCACCCTAATTCCTGACAATTGACAGAATATCCTGTGATGCAAAAAAAAATAAAAAAAAGCACCAGTTTTATCCCACCTTCTTGGCACCATTTTGTTCATCGTCCTCATCCTTCACGACTTCAAGGATCACCGGCTTTCCGGGTATTTACATCATACGGGTGCAAAAGGCACCGTTTTTACGGCTTTGTGTGTCCCCCGTACGTCAAAGATAGAGTGAGGGAGGAAAACAAGCCACTTTGATTGAATGAATGTATTTTCATGATGTTTACCTCCACCGCCGCAGGTGGACAGGTGTTGTGTTTTCACCGCTGCTTGTTACTTGCAAAATTGAAGATTCACAAATACATTGGTTGGTCTGGTCTGTTTTTCTGTTTGTCTGTCTGTCAATCGCCCACAGGTCACATTTTTACTCCGACCTACATCAAGCTTAACCACCCGGTAGAAGCGGTTACAAGCAAGAAGAATATTGTTTTTAAGGTCAACAGATCAAAAGGTTAAAGGGCAAGGTCACATAAAATCTTTAATTTTCAACCGGTTCACTTGGTATATATTATGAACTGCACTGTATACAAGATCGAAAAAACACAGGTGGACGGTGACGCCTCGGTCAACCCATGCGAGTATGTCTAGTAATTAAACTGAGTGTGACAACGTAAAGTAATTACGTATTATTGGACCATGACTACATTCATCAATTACGGACTATTGGGATGTACCTTTTAGACCTTTACACCCCTTAAACAATTTGGCTCGAGGAAGAGTCTGGGTTGTTCCATATTCCTTCCATTTCCTAATGATAGCGCTCACCGTGCTCTTGGGAACTTTCATCACTGTAGAAACTGTTTTATAACCCTCTCCAGATCTATGCTTCCTCACAATTCTATCTCGGAGTTCTACTGACTGTGGACGATACAGTTCTACAGTGTCTGACAGTTCCATGATAGTTCTACGGACAGTTCCTTGGACTTCATGGTGGAATTTCTGCTCTGACATGCACTGTAAACTGTGGGACATTATATCGAAAGGTATATTTCCCTCTAAATCATTTCCAATCAGTTGAATTGTCCACAGGTGGACTCCAATCAAGTTGAAGAGACATCTCAAGGATGATCAAAGGAAATTGGATGCACCTGAGCTCAATTTGGAGCGTCGTATCAAAGGGGTTGAATACTTTTTGACGCAAAACATTTCAACCTTTCATTTTAAATTGATTTGTAAAAATTTCTAAAAACAAAATTCCATTTTAACATTATGGGGTATTTTGTGTGGATTAGTGACAAAAAAAGATCAGTTTAATCCATTTTAGCTCACCTGGAATCATGTGTCAGGTCAGGTCAGGCCAGATTAGATCTGTGACTTACTACAGGTATCATGTAAACCTGTACTAACTTGTTTCATGGTCGGGTTGTCAGCGACTAAACCGTCTCCCCCACCAGGTTTTTTTTTGGTGAGGAGGGTGTTTGGATATGGACACCCAGCAGGATTAAAAACGAAACCTGTCGAAGGGTGGAGGAGCTCCTTGTGAGCCAACGGCCATCCATATCGAGTGCCCAACTGTGTCTGCGGACGTCCTCCTGCAGTTGGGTTACTTATTATTAGGAGGTTGGTGGCAGGATTTGCACTCCGGCCACCGTAAAACCCTTCATTCCGCAAAACACAAAAACGCAAAAAAATATGAAAGCCCACTTTGTGGGAGTACCTCCTGCGCAGCTTCCCTTCACAGGGCAGCTCACCGGATGACGGGATTGGGGCAAAGCCTTCGAGACCCCCAATCTTTGATGATAGGAGGAAAACCACGGGGTAACATCCCTGGGTCAGATTGCGGGAGAGTGTGCCAGAGTGGTGCTGAGGTTTCATCCACCAGACGGCGGTCTCCTTGGGTTAACCTGAGGCGGTCCCTTCGGGTGGGTGCCTGGAATGTCCTATCCCGAAGAGAAGATGATCACCTGTCTCTGATATCATCTGAGCTCAAGCGTTTGGACATCGGTATTGCAGCTCTCTCTGAGGTTCGGAGACCGGATTGCGGCAAGATCATGACGGGTAGTTACACCTACGATTGGTTTGGTCACTCTGATGGTTACCATTCCCAAGGAGTTGCTGTAGCTGTGTCCAATAAGGTGCAATAGTTGCAATAATGTCCAATTGCTGTAGTTGCAATAAGGTGACTCCAATGATGATTGAGGTCACACCGGTCAACAAGCGTATTATGAGATTAAGGATTCGTCACTCCCTGGGTGTCATTTCCCTGGTCTCTGTTTATGCTCCGACTGAGGCGAGTGATCTCACCGTGAAGGATGCATTCTTTTCCACGATCAAATCTGTGGTTCATCAGTGCCCCAGAGGAGATACACTTCTTGTGTTGGGGGATTTCAATGCATCGACTGGAACTGATAGGGATGGTTATGAGACATGTGTGGTCCCCATTGGTCAGGAACTGTGAACCTGAATTGCACTAAGTTCCTTAACTTTGCAAGAAGTCTTGTCGAGAACTTCTCAAGGGTGGCCGGTTCATGGTTTCAGCACCCACAAGCTCATCGCTAGACTTGATATTCCAACGCTGGTGGTGTGGCAAAGGAGATTGACCATGTCCTCGTTGATGGTCGCTGGAGGATGATCCAGAACTGCAGGGTCTACCGGATTGCTCAGTTCCTCAATACTGACCACCGGCTTGTTGTAGCAACTCTTAAGTTGCACCTTAAATCCAGGAGAATGGTATCATCCCAGCCTAGGCTGGATGTTGGCAAGCTCAAGGATGGAGAGGGTAGCTGAGGAGTTTGCAAACAAGCTGAGTGGAGATTTGGGGGGTCTGGTTGCTTTGGGAGATCCTGAAGAGTTGTGGAGTGCCTTCAAGACCACCATTCTTGATGTTGCCGGTAGATGTCTTGGAACTCGCCATAGGGCAAGGAAGAATTTTTTTTATCTCAAGGGACACTGGATACCATTGCCCAGGGTCGCAGGGCCAGGCTGAATGGCAGAGCTGAACTGTTCAAGGAGCCGAGGCGTAAAACTGTACGTGCGCTCAGGGTGGACAAGGAGGCCTATGTGCGAGGAATCAGTGAGGGGGTAGAGCATCACCTGTTGTCGAGTGATTCTCATCCTGCTTACAGGGGAATTCGCACATTGTGTTCAATTAAGCCCATCCTTCGATGTACTGCAGTTAGAGCAGAGGGTGGTAGGCTCTTGACAGAGGAGTCCGAAGTGAAGGCCTGATGGGCCATTACTTTGAGCGGCTGTACCAGGCTGATCCACAGCTGTCGAGTTGGACATCAGGGGTGTTACAATAACTGTTGCTGACCCTCCAACCAACTGTGGTCCACCTTCGCTTGTGGAAACACGGGACTAGCCACACTCAACTTTATTTAATTCAATATCTATGGGAAAGTTCAGGCTGTGACATTGTTCTTCTTCTATCCTATGCTTCGCTCCATCTTTCTGTTCACCATTCCTGGCTCCTGTATGAGAGACAGATTACTCTTTAGCTCCAGTTAGAGAAGATCATTGAATGCCATTCGTGTATTTCCTCCACGTACGTGAAATAAAGATTCTCCTTTCATGTGCTGACCCCTGAGTAGACACTGAGTCAATCCATGACACCTCTGTATCTCTGAAACCACACCAAGGAAAAATTGAAACTTGGTACATGGCAAGTACTCCTCATGGGGCATAAGTGTGATTTTTTTTTTAATGATGGCAAAGGTGCCTTCGTTATGACATCATAATTGCAGATGTAGAATACTACGTCTGATCAGTATGAAACATTTAAAAGGTCATCAAGGGATAAAATGGTCCACAGAAAAAAAAAAAAATTTGACGATGTCATTGGTCACATAATTCGGCAGCCATATTGTTTAAAAATAAAAACACCTTCAAAACTCTTCTTCTCTGAAGTGGCTGAACAGATCGAGGCGAAACTTTACAAGTGTGACCGCCCATCTATGAGGAACAAAAGATTCACACTTATGATGTCATAGGTCACACGGTTTGGCAGACATATTGGATTGACCCTGAAGCCTCTAAAAAATCTTCTCCAGAATGGCTGGACAGATCGAGGGGAAACTTCACAGAAATGTTCACCAAGCCTTGGGTGTACAAATTTGCGAAGGAATAATTTAATAAGAATCACTTGAAAGATTCTCCTATCCAGATCCGGATCTTCACCAAAATCTAATCAATTCATCCTTGTCACACACCCAACCGATCCAGCAAGTTTCATCCAGCCTATCAGTGGGATACAAAACGTAAACTGTTCAGTTCGGCGGGGGATGCGCTCTACCCAGTGCCGTTCTCGTTTAACATGTTTATATTGCCATCAAGCTGCCCAGACAGCTTTGAGAAATGTAAACTCACATTTGAATCTTGACCCAGCGATAAACGGTCATGCTGGTATTTTTGCATTGAGCTGAAAATGTCGTACGTAGATCGTGCATCCTTTGTAGCTGTGTTAAAAAAAAAACAGTATCTGTCTGCAGCTAAATGAACTTCAGAGATACCATATCACCCATTTCAAATTCAAAAGAAGGAAAAACAATGAGACGTTTAAGAGAGTGCATCGTCCGTCATCCATCATACGATAAAAGGTACTCGGAATCCACAATCACAGGTGGCGAGGACGATGAGCCACTAAACTTCGGGTAGAAGTGAAGGGCGCATCAAAAGTTTTCGCTGTTTCGAGTGAAAAAGCTACCTGAAGTTATCCCTATTGACTCAACATCAAGTTAACTGTTTAGTCGTTTTTGCAGAATTTACAGTGGCAATTATGCCAAAGCCAACTTATAGGAAAGCAAAGTGAATTTTTTGGGGGTTAATCCACCAAACTTAAGGAAAAGTCTTCACTTTTTACTAAAAACCCCCCATAAAAACATTCCTGAACCCTAACTCTAATCCGAACGCAAACTGTGGTATGAACCACTTGCTAGCACTCCGTTAAATGGAACCACAAGCACGTATCATTGTCAGAGTAAATCTTCAGTGGGTACAGTTCCCTCGAACATCATGTGTGTTTTTTAGGTGTGGGCAGTCCACTTGACTATGTTTTAAAATTATTGTATGAATGAAGAAGGTACAATTTGAAAAAAAAAATACTACAACTCAAAGGCAAAACAATGTTCACAGAAACTCATGAATTACTTGTTGGAGTAAAACTTTACTTGACTGATATTGTGGTTAGATTTCATGTTCAGAAGGAAAGAATGCAACAATCCAGTGGAAAAGGATGTTTCAATGTAATTAAGAAGTGTTTCACAGAAAGATGGACTAATTCAATTTAAAACTTCAACACAAATGATAATAAAAGAAAACATTTCAAATGATGGACAGCTTCTTACCTTCTGGCTGGAAACGAAATCTTGGATGTTAGAATTCATTCACATTGTTTCTGTGCTTTAAAAATGATAAAATAAAAACATATTATGTTGTTCTATACACAACAGAAAAATCAAAACTGCATTTCCTTTTTTTTATGAAACAAAAACAGCTCATACTCTAACATGCAAATAAAACTTAAATTACATTGAATTTCAATATGGTGTGTACATCCCATCCCTCTACACACACACACACACACACACATATACACACACACACACACACACACACACACACACACACACACACACACACACACACACACACACACACACACACACACACACACACACACACACACACACACGGAATGAATAAAGTAAAAAGAAGATGCAAGGAAAATGCAATATAAAATTATCAAAATAAAAATTAAACCAATCCCTTTCTTGTGCCGTTACTTTTCCTTTGCACGAGGGGTGACGCCCTATCTTGTTCAGATTTCTGCAGAATCATTACGTTCTATGACATCATACTTATTACACGTTTTCTTGAAGCAAAAATGAAGTAAAAGAAAATCCCCAACCAATGTTTTACAACAAGCAAGACTAAAAGAA
>NC_140978.1:44770618-44778118 GCF_056783735.1 Eptatretus burgeri | reverse complement strand
GCTTGAAATTTCACGACGTACTAGATGTACCACGGAATACGACAGCGTACTTCATTGTTTTTCAGCGTGCTCCTAACGTATACACAACTTACCCATCCCGTATTCGACGTGTGCTAGCGTTTTAGACACATTTTTCATAGGTCGGCATACGATGGCTAAATCGTCAAGTTGTGACTGCGATGTTGATACTTCCAATTTTCAGGCGGTTATGATTTAAATCGGCGTGCGGTAGGTTTTTAACAGGCTATGCCACGAGTTCGTCGGCGATACGTGCAGCGAGTTATGCCTAAGTTAAACTATAGTTGGGCATAGGTTGTGAACGCCGACAACAGGCTAAGCATTCATTGGTAGAAGTTATCTATAAGACAACGAAACGTTCTGTGCCCGTTACTAATATGTTATGCATACGACCAACACGTTATGAATACGACCAAAACTTTAAAAACCCTCAGAACTTCAGCGTACGCCAACGTTTTACATACAATTTTATACGTTGCCATTGCTGGCTAAAACGTCAAGGTGTGACAGCGCCTTTCGGACAGATTTTGAGAATGGATTTTTGGGTTTTTCTAGAAGACACGGACGGACATGGAATGTGTAGTGGGGATGTAGCTTAGCTACGTAGATTAAAAGGAATGTGCATTAGAGTAAGGGACGACGAGGGAGCACGAGTTAGTTAGGGGAACTTAGTTAGATAAGTGTCAGAATGATGTGAAAAATAAGAGTGTGTTGAAAAAGAAAAGAGAAACATAATGAGTGAATGTGGGTCAGTGGGCCCAAGTGTGTGAGTGGAGTGAATGTGGAATGCATTGTGCGAATGAATGATTGGGGGGAGGAGTGATTCCCACCCAAGGGACCTCGGGGTCAGTGTAATATTAGTTAGTGGGTAAGTTAAATTTACCAAATGGAAGTCGTTCTGTTGTTGGTGTGGAAAGAAGGCTCGAAACCCGTTTGGAGGGGTGCAGGAGTAAAATTGACCGGCTGGGAGCGTGGCTTGGGAAGGTGAGTACCGAGTCGTGGGCACCCCGGGCACCGGACTAGTCGGCCAGAGTAGGCCAAGGGTCCAAGGGACCGGGATAGTGTACTGGGCACGGGCGACCCGCGGAACGGGACCCGGAGCACCAAAGATGCCACGTGGGCATGGAAGAGGGGCAATGCCAGGAAGGGCAACCCCCCACGTTCATAGGGAGCAGGTAGGCTGGGGGGGGGCAGCCTCAGGGTCCAGAGGTGCCATGGTTCGAGTTCGGCAGAGGGGGAATCCCTGCCATGTGAGCCACGTTGCCCAGCTATGAAATTGTGGAAGGGCACGGAAGAAAATTTGAGGGCGAGGCCCAAATTTATAATGGACCCCAACACAGGCGACGGGAATCATGGTTGTTAGAACTCATAGTTTAAAGTGACAGGCGTTTTTGAAAGCCCTGGCGATAGTTTAAAGTGTAATAAATGCTTGGATAGTTAGGAAATGTACCCCTTCGCACCATCCATCCCTTCGCCCTCTGTAGGCCGCTGGACCCACCTTGGTAGATTGCTGAAATCTGTGGGAGGCCATTCTGAGGCTTTGTTGGGCCTTGAGGCAGGATGCTAGCCTCTTCCATATTCTCCTCCAGAAAGGATTTTAGGGGTTGTAGGCTAGGTAGGCTAGGTTGACAGGATGGGTTAGCCAGACAAAGACAGAAAGGGGGTTAGGGAGACGGAATTATAATTTAAAAGAAAGGGAAAAAAGGGGCGAAATTTGGTTGTTTTGTGTTGTGAATTCAGGGAGTGGGTATGGACAGAGACAGGCAATGGTGATAGGTTGGGCGGGAGACCATAGGTTAGGTCCGAGCCCGTGTTCAGAGCGGCCGGCACCACCGCACTCCCTCCAGACCCACACGGAACGAGACCAGAGGCCGGCCAGCTTCAGCTGCCGGCCTGTTGTGCTGTATCGCCTGTTCCGCATTTGCCATGCCTTTGTTGCCTGCCTCTGCCATAAGCACATGCCTGCTACCCGAGTTGCATTGCCCCTGTGTCACCATCACCATGTGCACCAGGACCATCGAGTGTGTTTTGCAAAGACTGCCTGCAGGCAGCCCGTGCATCCATCATGTTCATTTGTTTTTGCTTCCATCCATCCATTTCACTGTGTCAGAGACTTCTTTAAAGCCACAAACGAAACTGTTGACTGTGCAATGACTTTTGCCTTTTTTCCCCACAGATCACAGGTCCTGGGCCAAGGTTAGTGTAAATATTAGTTAAGATTGTAAATAAGTTTGCAACCCACCTGTAGTTTGTCGTAGCGGCGGCAATGTAGTTAAGTCGTCTGTGTGAGTCTGTTAGTTAGTTACGCAGCGCATTAGGTTATTTATACTTGGGACATGTGTGAAAAAATGTCGCACTCAGGGATCCGAAGGTAAAATGTACTAGGGGAGAACTTGCACATGCTGTTCACACAAAAATTTGTCGACTCGGGACGAGTTTGTAAAAAGGGGACGGGGTAGTGTTGCAAATCTGGAAACCGTGAGCACTCAACATACAGGTCCTATAGAACAGTTATATCGGTAAACATGTGTTTTTAGTTAGGGTCCCCGTCCCGTGTCTAATAGGTAAATAAATGTACTTGCGCTAAGAGTTATTTTGATGGGGTTTTCTTTTATTTTTACACCACCATCAACTACAACAACACGCCTTCACCTCGCTTCCTCACACCGACGCCATTGTCTGCGTGCGTATCAGCACATACGTGGGCGGAGCCCACGCAGAATAATGTTCCTCTGCCTGTTTGGTGGGCAGAGTTCAAGGAGGAGCCTCGCGACGGTGAGGAGGGCGGTCCGCGTGACATCACCATGCCCCTGGGCCAATCGACGCACTGGCCATGCGTTTTGGCCAGTGACAGGGCGATGAGCGATTCTGCATGCCAAAATCGTCCAGTGAGGGAGAACGGGGAGGGCGGAGGCGCCCTCCCCCCGAGACAGGGTGAATCAGGGTGGGGCGCGATCGGACCACGGGAGCTAGAGCTTGAGAGCCACCATCCCCACAAGAACTGCAAGGGTTACGTGGCGTGTCTCAGTCGGTGAACGAGAGTTTGTGAGAACGTTGATGACCATCGAGCCGGCAAGGTTGTGGTCATTCTGACGAGCAGGTGGAGCAAGTGTGAGTTGAACGCCAAAGCGAGGCTGATAACTCCAAAGACTTGGGGAAGTGGCCGAGAAACCTCCTGCGTTATCGACGGTCCGGGATACAGAGGAGAGGCTTGGTTGTCGGCACGAGCGCTGAGCGGAGCTCGGGAGGCCGCTCGCGGCTCGCTGGTGTCTGGATTTGGCTCGCCTCTCGCTGGTGCCCAGTTCGAATCAGCTCGAAGACCACACGAGGTGGACAGGTCCGAGGCAGGCTCTGGTCTTCAGCTCGCCTTTTCCTCCGAGCTGGAGGCCTCAATAAAGGCTGTGGCCACCGTTTCTTTTGGGTGTGTGTGTGTGTGTGTGTTTGTGGCACCAGTCTAGTAAGTAGGAATTGTATAAGTGTTCTTTGCTTGTACATAAATTGCTTTGCATCTCTATATTCGGATAACTCTGCTTCTTGCGTGCCCCCCTGCCCCATTATAAGTAAAGCCATGTGTTAAATGTATCAGTTCGTTGCTGTGTTTCCTTCCATTGACTTAGTGTGACGCGTGTTGGAGAATTAGCAAGGCAGTTGTTGCCGCCGAAGGGGACATTTGGACAGACGGATCTCGGTGATCATCCGCTCGGGTCGCACACGGTTCGAACACGCAAGCGGCTCGTTCCGTACGAGCGCCGTCGAGGGTGTGAATACTCTGTAAACTTGCCACGTGGAGCTCTAGGTATTTTGAATATTGGCAAATAACCCTGTACCACGTGGTGTAATTATTGACGATTCACGGTCCGGTAAGGGACCAGTACTTGTCGGAGTTTTCCGAAAGGTACGATCTAAATTCTGGGTGCTTGGTAGAGTCGACTCTGCAGCTCCATATCACGGTCGTGCTCGTCGCCGATACCCGGCCCGCAACAATATTTCCATATATATATGTATATATATATATATATATATATATATATATATATATATATATATATATATATATATATATATAAATATCCTTCCCGAGCTCCCGCAAATCCTCCCGCGCTTCTCAACACGTACTGGTGAGACGAGGCGCCTTCCTGTCGATGACTCCCTTCCGCGAGGAACCACCTCCAAGAAGAGGCCGATGAGTCGCACCAAGGCGGGAACCAAACGGAGAACAAAGAGCTCCATGAACCAAGAAGAAGAAGAAGCCACCATTCGCAGCTCAAGCCGAGCAACCGGCTCAACTTCCTTCCAAAACAAAGCAGCTCGAAGCAAAAAGCTCTCCCGAGCCAAGCAGAAGCTGAAGGCCCACTGAACCACCAAAGCAAAAAGCCTCCTCCCGAGCCAGGCTGCAGCCGAAGCTCACTGAGCCAGCCGAAGAAAAAAGCTTCCGAAAGCCTCAACCCTAATGCAAGCCAAGCAGGACCCGACGGTCTGCTGAACAACCACTCTCAACTCTCACTCCGACTCAGAACACGAACAAAGAAAAGATCTCCTCTTATCCTTCTCCCGCCCTTCCCCCACTCCCGCGTGACTCATGACTCATGCCCTCGTGCTCCATCCCCCGCTCAACCACGGGTGGGAGGGAGTTGTTGACATCATGAATCACAGGACAGCAGGGTTCTTCTTCCTCTTCGCAGAAGAGGGGGAGGGACGTCTCCATTGTTTCGTTCCCTAACTATTAAATAGATCCGCAGCGCATCTGATCAATTTCTAAACATTTAAACAATGGAGGGTGAGCTATCTAGGGAACAAGCACTTATCGACATAGCTGACAAAAGGAACCTGTATGTTGTGTGCAATCGAATTCCAAATTCGTAACAATATATACATACACACATGTATATAAATGTTTTATTAACAAGTTAGGAAGATATCATATTACGGGTGAAGAATATGAAAGAGCAAAACAAGTTTGGAAAGAGTTTGAGATAAAGAATATGGGTGAATATCATTATCTTTATAAATGATGTCTTCTTACTCGCTGATGTGTTTGAGACATTTAGAGAAGTTTGCTGTCATAAAGATTCCTATGGACTTGCTCCTGTCCATTATTATACATCTCCTGGACAAGCCTGGAGCACAATGTTAAAAAAATGACTAAACAACCCCTTGATCTTCTCAGTGATATGGATATGCTCTTGATGATTGAGAAGGCTAAAAGAGGAGGAATTTCACAAGTTTGTTCAAAGAGGTATGTAAAGGCAAATAATAAATATCTTCCAGACTTCTCACCCGATAAGCCCACATCTTACTTTATGTACTTTGATGCTAATAACTTGTATGGCTGGGCAATGTCTGAATTTCAACCCAATGGTAATTATAAATGGGTGAAAGAATACGAGTGCAATTCTATCTTGGGTGGTGTGACCTCCATAAATCAAGAAGATTTAGATAAACGGGATTATGGGTATTATTTTGAAATAGATTTGAACTATCCTTGAAAACTTCATAAAAAAAACATGAAGACCTTCCTCATGGAGCTGAAAAAGAGATTTCCAATCAAGGGCGACTCGGTGGTTATCACCAACATTTCTTTCGTTCTTCAAATTAGTTTAAATACATTTCTACAACTAAATTACAAACAACATTGTTTGATAAAGAGAAGTATATGTTTTACATCAAATAAATCTAAAGCAATTTATAGAAGCAGGACTACAAGTTAAAAAGGTATATAGGGCATTAAAGTTTAGTCAAAGTCATTGGTTGGGTAAATATATTGATTTTAATATGAGGATGAGAACAAAGGCTAATTATTATTTTGAGAAGGTCTTTTACAAGTTGATGAATAATTGTGTATTTGGTAAAACAATGGGAAATATGAGGAATAGACAAAATGTAAGACTTGCGCCGACTTGGGAGCAGGCGGAGAAGTTGATAAATAAACCAAACTTTAAAAGTGTATAAATATATACAGATAATTTTTGTGCTCTTTATTTGAATAAAGCGAGTGTAAAGATGGATAAACCAATTTATGTAAGAACAACGGTTGCAGATCTTTCAAAGTATTTAATGTATGATTGCTTTTATAATAATCGAAAGAAAAGACACGGTGAGAATATTATGTTGCTATATATGGATACGGATAAGGTCATACTAGAGATAACTACACATGATGTTTACAAGGATAGGAAAGAACATGAAGATACTTATGATACAAGTAATTACGATCCTAATAACCCACTCTTTTCAAATATGAATAAAAAGGTTATTGGTAAATTTAAAGATTAATTAGGTGAGAAGATACTAATTGAATTTGTCGGTGTTAGATGAAAGGCATATGTTTAATATGACCCAACACCGGCAAAGCCGCATTGGACTGGCAAGACCTGCGAATTATCACAGACGAGAAAAGAGTTTCGGCTAGTTGAAAACTCTCCACAAACTTAAGGAATTCAAGTTTTGAACCTCGAGGAATTCCAACTTTGACAAAGCCTTCACCATGACCATAAAGGTCAAGGTCACCAACCTTTGTATCATTTGATTTCTCTCACCGGGTACTATTAGCCTACTTCAGATCAGAGAAAAAAATTGTTCAGATTCGGCATGTCTTCACTACCAAAAATCATGTGATTGAAAAGCTACCAAATCACCATTACTATTCACTTAGTGGTGGTGATGATGTAATGTGAAAATGACAATTAACCACCAGATAACCAAAACTTGTGTAAAGGTTTCTTCAGTTAGTGGGACTCATCATTCCAACTGCAGCAAAGCAGTAGAGTAGATCAGTATTTGCATGCCCCTGAAGATCCCAGATTTCAAGTCAAGGATTTTCAGGAAAATTGGGTAAATTTGACATTAATGAAAAACTCTTGAGCTTGAACCAAAAATTCCTTGTCAATGACACTGTTTTCAGGTGGTACTATAGAATCTGTCCCTTATTGGGCATGGGCTCCATGAACAGCGAAAAACACAATATAGCCATACTTATTCAATATACCGTTTCGTGCAATAGCATACGCCCATGAGATGCACCTGCTTTTTAGCACTGCTCAAGTCGAAAAGTGTGATTCATAATTTTGCCTGTTATTCAAAGTCAATCTGTCTTCAAGTTCAATATGAGTCAAAGTCAAATATCTTGTTGAGGATTATGAATCAAAGTCAATGTGTTATTGCAATGCAACAAGTTCGAAGAGTAGAGTGTGAAGTAGTTATCACAATGCAAAACTGAGTTCAAGAAGTGTGATATGCATATTTTGCCACATAACAAAGTCATAATAATGAAAAAGTTGTAGAATTATAAGCATTGGTGTAGCTGATACACCTCTTTGCAAAGAAATACGAGTGAGAGGAGAGGAAGCATCTCTTGCACAATTCAAATTAGGCTCAAATATCATATCTCAAGCAATTGCGATTGAAAGTTATAGTGCACAATAATGACTGAATGTGACAGTGGGAAATACGTACATGTAACCACACTTGCAGCAGGTCAGTTAA
>NC_140978.1:44688118-44765618 GCF_056783735.1 Eptatretus burgeri | reverse complement strand
TGCAATGGGCTAGATTCCCGGTGAGTCCAGGGAGAAGCTGGGATACCCCCACGCTCGTCGTACCCCCACGAACCCGGATCTGCAACAACATATATATATATATATATATATATATATATATATATATATATATATATATATATATATATATATATATATATATATATATATATATATATATATTAGGGTGCTTCTAAAAAATGAAAGTTTTTTTTTTTAATGCGCAGAACCCGCCATTCAGTGAGGTTCCTACTAGAAATCATTGTGTTAAAATATTTTTTTCTTGAACTTGCACAAGCGATGCAAAGTTGCACAAAGGGCATCAAAAACTGCCAAAAATGATTTTTTTCCTCTTTTCGCAGATCAATTAAAAGTTTATTTTGAGATCATCTGAATTTACTGTTTTGAGGGTTTAATTAATATATTCGTATAATTAAATGCATTAAAATGATATTAAATATTGATGTGAAGAAATGAAAATCAGCTCATAAATTGCTAAATTTAAAAATAATGAAGTCCCAACTCAGTCCAAAATTCGGAAACGGAAAGTTTTCTTGTTGAAAGTTGCGCAATTGCACAGCAGTGTGCAGAGCCTTTCTTCATGCGTGCATGAATTAACGCGCAAGCTTGGCAAAAACTTGTTACTTTTCAATGTGTACTTTCCACTCTGTAACATTTCCCACTTAACCATGATGTTTTTATCTTTTTTTCAGACCAGAAATTTCTGCATATTTTGAGGGTAATGGCCTCCAGAACTAGATCGAAAAAGACCATTTGGCTGATTCGATCCCCTAATCCAACACTTCCTGGCCAGAAGCTTCCTTCTAAGGCCAAAGTTCTCCGCTTTTTGATGTTCCTTCATGTGGAAATGAATGAGACCCTAACTGCAAGTGTGAATCAAACATCACTCGAGCTAATGAACATCTGGTCCACAGAGGGGATTCCTACTAAGCACCTTCCTGATGTGGTAGTCCATGTGCGAAAATTACACACAACATGGCAGGGTTTAAAGAAAAGCATCAATCGGAAGACTGCTACCAACATTGGGAAACAAGACAATTTCAAGGCCGACCTGGATGAGCTGTTTGACATAGCTCACGCTGATGCTATGAATCTTATAAAAATCGATGAGGACAAGGAGTTTCTTGCTTCTCAGCGTGAAAAGGGGCGTCCAGGAAAGATCGGGAGTCTTGACTACAAGACTGCCAGGACTTCAGAGAAAATTATGAAACGTAAGGATGAAGAGAAAAAGAGGAAACAGAAGGTGCTTTTGGAGATGGCCGCAACTTCTGAAACAGCCAACCTCCAGTCTTCCTCCTCCTCCAGCTCTACTGAATCTAGTCCAAGTCGACAACCATCTTCTTCCATCCATCCAACCACCTGTGATTCCCAGCCTCCGAAGAGAAAACGTGGGACAACTGGATTAACATCTGAAGTAACTGAGGCCCTGGATAGAACTCTCCTTAGCGATCGTTCTGCAAGTCGGGTTCCAATTCCATTTGCCAAGCAATTGGGCCAAGACATCAATAAACTTTCTCTCAGTCCAAGTGCCATTCGTGCCGCTCGTGTTAAGTATAGGAAGCAACGTGCTGAAGAGATAAAGCAGAGCTTTAAGGTTGACACACCCCTGGTAGTCCACTGGGATTCCAAGCTGATGCCAGACCTAACTGGAAGAGACAAAGTTGACAGGCTGCCAATTCTGGTCACTGGGAATGGTGTGTCAAAAATCCTGGCAATTCCGATGCTGAAAGATTCCAAGGCGGAAGAAACAGCTGCAGTCATCTTTTCAACAGTTAAGGAGTGGAACCTGATTGGACGTGTCAAAGGGATGTGTTTTGACACGACAGCTGTTAATATTGGAATCCGGGGTGGGGTCTGTGTTCATATTGAAAACATCCTTGATCATCAACTTCTTTATTTTGCGTGTTGGCACCATGTCTTAGAACTTGTTTTGGAAGCAATTTACTCTTCTTCGGTCGATGAAGCATCCCGAGGGCCAGACATCACCTTATTCCAAACCTTCCGGGACTGCTGGCCCCATTTTAATTTCACGCAGAACTTCACTGCTGCTGATGATGCAAGCACAGCCACCGATATCCATCCATGGGCCAATTCTGTCATTCAGCATGCCCAAGAGCTTCTGAAGCAGAAGCATCCCCGAGACGACTACAATGAACTTCTCCAACTGACGATCATTTTCCTTGGTGGCGTCCCTTCTGGACATCAGGTTCCAACATTTAGGGCACCTGGTGCCGTTCACCGAGCGCGTTGGATGGCTCGTGCAATTTACTGCTTCAAGATCTGGATGTTTCAAGTGCAGTTCTCGGATTTTCTCACTAAACGCGCGTCATCATCCCGCAGTACATGTCGCACAGAACGCCTGTTTAGCGGGATCAAGCAGGTCTGTCTTTTTGTTGCTAAGCACTATATCAGGGCCTGGTTCGACGCTCGAAATGCTGCTTCCGCGCCAAAGAATGACCTCCAGCTCCTTCAAGCCCTCCATTCCTTGAATCATGCTGCATACAAAACAATGAGCCGCCATCTGTGGTACCTGAGCGAAGTTAACGTCGGCCTTGCACTCTTTGATGACAACTTAGATTCGTCAGAAAAGATCGCCATGGTAATAAACATGAAGGACGTGGAGGGTTCAGAGGATCCATCTCGACGAGTCTGGCTTCCCAATCCAGAGGGAAAGAAGCTGTCTGACCTCTGCTCCTCCCAAACTAAAAATCTCTTTACGCTCCTCGAGCTGCCAGAAGACTTTCTCGAGGAAAAGGATCCATCAAACTGGAAGAGCTTTGAATCCTACGTCAAAGCAAAGCAGAGGGTTGACTCTGAACGTCGTGAATGATGCGGCCGAAAGAGGCGTCGCCCTCATCCAAGATTTCACGAAAGCTGGTAAAACAAGAGATGAAGCTCAAGTGCAGTACCTTGTTCAAGTGATGGAGGATGACCGACGGAAATACCCAAAGGCCTCAAAGGAAACTTTGATTTTATAAAGGCATATTATTTACTTTTCAGGATAATTCTTTTCAATTGTTTTCATCAAAAGAGATTTTCATTTTAATTTAGCCATGTTGTACTAATGGAGAAGGATGTCAAATGCCTGCCAAGTCTTAAATAATATTTAATCTCAATAAAACTTGGAAGATTTTAGTTTTTCATGAAACCTCACCATTTGGAAGGTTCTGCAAACTTCTATTGCAAATTTGAATTTTTACCATAGTAGCTAAAAGCGCCCTAATATTATATATATATATATATATATATATATATATATATATATATATATATATATATATATATATATATATATATATATATATGAATAAATGTCAGTGTGTGTTTGTGTGTGTTTGTGTGTGTGTGTGTGTGTGTGTGTGTGTGTGTGTGTGTGTGTGTGTGTGTGTGTGTGTGTGTACACGTGTGTGTCAGACTGTCTCCTCCATAACTCCAAAACCATGAAACCTAACAGCCTGAAACATTACATGCATACGACGAAAACTCCAAGGAAGTGCATGAATAAAAATTGGGCGTTTGGGTTAATTAAAACACCCCTCTTTAAGATCATTAATGGCCTTATTTAATTGTATCCTTTACCAGGCACCATCCTCGGCCACTGCTCTCTATAGGGTCTTCAGGCGAATCCTGGGTTACCTCGCTGGGGTCTGAAGCCACCACGTTTTTGGCCTGCTCAAACATGCCTTGACTTAGAACAGGCTGCACCAATTTCTTAACGATAAAGTTATTTTTCCCCTACTTTCCTCACTCATATTATCGAATGCGTGTTCATCATAGCTACAAATTGCTGGGTACATTGCAAGGCTTATAAATGCCCGTATACGTTAGCGTTCGTGGCTTTATTTCATTTCACCATGTGCGATAACCGTGAGAATCTCTTCAACGAAGCAGAATTACAAAAGTTAAGCTCCAGAATCGAATTGCGCCAAAGTTCCGACTCGTAAAAAAGACTTAATGGCAACTTAAAAATAGGCGCGAGTTTTGTCGAGTTTTATCATTTTGGTTGGCTGTACATTTTGCCATGCAGGTGTTACTAAAGATATGTGAACAAAAGGCCACTGAACTTGATATTGTAGATAGCACTGCTAAATTGGTATGCATGATGTTTCAGTCAAGACAGGTTAGGTTTGACCAGTTACCTGATTTTTACCTGTGGTAACCATTTGAAGTATATTGACGCGTGTACGTACCTTGCTCACATTATCACTAATGACTCGCATGACGACTCCGATATTAAGTGACAATATTGTTCGCTTTGTGTTTGAGCAAATATGCTCCTTCGTAGTTTTTTTCCTTGTTCTGAAGAAATTAAGTGTCCTCTGTTTAAATTTGACTGTTATAACTTGTACTGCTCAGCTTTGTTGGGCAATTTTGGCCAATCATAATTGCAAAAATTCACTGTCTGCTACAACAATGCCTTTCGTTGGTTGTTGGGCCTCCTAGTCGGCATCGTGATTCTCATACCTTTCTAAGTCATAGGGTGATGTGTTTCCAAGAACTGCTCAGGAAGTCTATGCATGGCTTTAGAAATCACTTTGTTCTTATTGACATGTTAGTCAACTTATGCTGTCCAATGTCCCAAGCGGGATGGGAAGACCTAACCAAGTAAAACCTAACGTTTTTAGCCTTCATGCCTCGTCACTGGTGCAGAGGTGGAATAATGACATACTGTTTGCATAATGATGTGATGATGTAATACTTTTTTGTTGTTTATTACTCATGTATGGACTGTGTCTGCAATAAAGTTGAAGAAGAAAAGCATCAATGGTGATTGTCAGAGTAAAAATATATTTGATAAAACATCATTTCTAGAATATAACAAATATTTACACATCACGTCCAAGTATAAACAAAGTGCTTCAATCTGTTACTTACATCGCAGTACACTCTCTTCTGCAGTCCAAATCTGAGAAGGTAAACGTCGAACGATTTATCCTGTACGACCATGACCACAGCTCGAGATTCCAGTGGTCCTTTCTCCTGGAAAAGTGGAACAGCAAACCGATGGGTGATGCATTGTAAGGAATTCAAAAAGGAGAGTCAATTTATCCTTCGAGATGATGACAATGACACCGAAGCAGATAGAACAATGGATGTTTCTACTTACCCGCATAAACACGTTGAAGAACAATTCTGTACTGAGCTCCTGCACACGCTTCGATGCTCGTTTCTTGTCGTTGCAATGCTCTGCCAACATTTGCATGTTCCTCACGTCGAGGGAAACGCATTCTTCGTAGCCTACAGTAAACAACAAATGGTCAATCATCACATCATGTAAAAATGCCGTTCCTCTAGGACAGTGGCGTTAGGAGCGGTGCGGCGGGCCGCATGTGGTACGTCCTCATCGAGGGCTCACCGAGTGTTTTAGCCAGCAACCGATGGATGATTACATCCGGATAGCGTCGGATCGGAGATGTGAAATGCGTATACAGTGGTACGTTGAGAGCGTAGTGTCGGAATTCCTCCTCATTCTGTAAGGCTCCAGTGCAGAAATACAGAGCCAACTGCACAAAGAGAGATGAAAGAAAGGAAAATAGTGAAATGCTGAAGAGGCAAACCTGAAAACTTGAGGAGTTTCCACTAAGATAGTCTGATAGATATGTAGACATCAGTTTGAGTATACCAAGCGTTTAAAAACAATCTATTGTACCAACCTCGAGATGTGTTTGATGATTCACGTTTAGGAGATTAAACTCTGTTGATTACAGTTTCACAAGTAATCATGGTAATGGTGAGAAAAAGGTTGCATCTTCAATGTCCAAAAGTCTACAAAATGGAAGTGGAAATCAGGTTGACGTCTTTCCCTCCATTCAGTGCATGACCCGATGCAAACTCCTGCCAATTTCATAAAGTGGAAAATGGCCGATTCACATCTATGCAATCATTGTGGCATGAGAAGAATCTTGGAGCACATTCTGCCGAGCTACATGTAGTACCACAACTAGGTATTACGTGTGTTAGCTGAGGTCACCCAGCATCAGTGTGACAGAGTGAACCAATCAGGACCTAATCACAAAAAGCTGGTGGAGGTTTTGAGGGAAGGTGATCACACGTAAGCTCCTGGAATCCCTGAAGCAATTACCTCAGTTTTCCCAGGTGCTGGATGGAAGGTATGAGGAGACCTGTTTCAACCCCTGCCTTCCCAAAATACATTGCTCTCACAATCTGGTCGCCAGTTAGACATCTTATCAGACTCGGTGAAGGAGGTCTTGACTGTGGACGTCACAGTTTCATGGGAGGACACAATAATGAGTGGGCATATGAATGGAATCTAGCCAAGTATGGGTTGACCTCCAAAAATCAGATCACGTGAGGACTGTGGTTGAAGGTGCCACATATGCCTCCTGAAGTTTGCAGTCAAGGCTTTTATTGCCCAATCAACACTCATCTAGTTAAAGATATTTATGACATCATTAAGACTTTGAAAAGCCAAGTGTTACTTTTACAGAAGGATACAGAATTCACAGTATCATGGACCTGGAATTGAATGAAGGCTTTCTGAAAGTTTGGTTGATGCCTCCTTGTGGAAACTTTTGTGATGCATCTGAGGCCGACTGTGTGGGTCCTATATGAGAAGGCTTCCAATAGGACAGCTGGGGTCACCTGTTTGGTTCCAACTGGAGGAGACTTCTGATAGGACAGCTGAGGCTGCTTGTGTGTGTCATACAGGAGGAAGCTTCTGATAAGACAGCTGAAGACACCTGTTGGATCCGACTGGAGGAGGCTTTCAATCGGACAGCTGGGGTCACCTGTGTGAGCCATACTGGAAGAGGCTTCTCTTCGGATAATAATCAATAGGTTCCAGTCAATATGGGGTTATGCAGGAAACTATAGGATGGTTTGCATCTGAATGTTCCAAATTTCAGTGCAATTGCCATGATATGTAGCCACAAGAGCTTTGAAAAAGTGCCCAAACAAAGATAAACAAAACATTTAGTGCGATACTTGAAGGAAACATTATCTTGATAAATTGAGATCAGCGTTTGTGGAATAAAATAATTGACAAGTAATAGGCATCCACAACCATCCTTTACCATGTTGTGGAATGTCGACCGAGGTCCTCACTTTTTTTTTTGTCTTTTTTCCTCACTTTTTCACCCTTATTCACTTTCTCTGCAACTGCCTTCGTGATTGACACAAAACTTTAAACATAGGAGCACCTACCCAGGGAGAATGTTTTATCAAAGTTCAATGATGATTGGATGGAAATCCGATTTTTTTTGCAGGCCTGGGTTGCAGGGTGTTTCACGTATCAGGAATAAACGGCCTCGACCTCACTTTTCTCAGCCCCATTCATCAATAAAATATTTTCATTGTGAAAGCAGACATTTTAACATCCTGAGTGCAAGAACATCATCTGGAGCTCTAAATATAAATTGCGGCAATATCTCTGGACATTCACCTGGTAGCAGCTGGATAAGATAACCAGGGAACCACTGATCAGTATGGCTGGCCCACAAAATATATAACGGAGAAGAAAGTAAATACCTATTTTGGAGGGGTAATTTGTGATTGTTTTTTTTTTCTTAATGCCGTGAACAAACTTGGGTAAATCACAGGTGATGAAGGTTGTGGTCAAGTTTCATTAAAATTGTGTGCATAGTTTCTGAGAAGAAAGCAAATTCCTATTTTGGGGGGCAACCCCCTCACCCACCCTCCCCCCATAAACCTCCTTACCTCGATTTTTTTAATGGTGTGAACAAACTTTGGTACATCACGGGTGATGAGGTTGTGTTCAAGTTTCATCAAAATTGTGTGTGTAGTTTCAGAGAAGAGAGCAAATACCTGTTTGGGGGAGGGGGAGTCAAACCTGGACCCAGTTTGACCCCTGGTAAGACCCCCTCAGGTCACTATTTTTTTTAATGCTGTGAACAAACTCGAGTTGCAACATACCAAATAGCATTTTCACCAAGTTTGGTCACAATCCCATCAGTAGTCTCAGAAAAGAAGTTGCAAGTGTTTACGGACGAACGGACAGACGACACGCCATCACATAAGCTCCCTGGAACAACGCTCCAGGTTAAGAAAAAAAACAAAGCATCAAATGTATGGAGTCAAGTGTTTGGTGCGCACGCACAATACACGCATGCACGCACACGCACGCACACCTTCATAGGTCGTGAGCAAAGTTGCATCAAGACGGACTTCTTTGCTTGCGAATTCTCATCTGAGCCAAAGGTGTTGTGCAGGGAGTGCTGTAATGGAAAAGTATACAGAGTACACAAAATGGGAATAAACCCCCCAATATAAACAAACAAACTGGCATTTATCTTGAGAACAGCATTGGCATGTGAGCTCAAAACAATTTTGCTTTCCTCATCATTTGTAAAATGAGCAAAATTGATCAGGAATCAGTTTAGACAGTACAAGTCAGGCTTGATCAAGTTCAGGCTTCACCCAACAGCAAGTGAAAGACTGGCGGAGAGCATGTCAAGACGCATGAAAGCTGTGATTGAAAATCAGGGTTATTCCACAAAATATTGATTTCTGAACTCTTCCTAAGTTAAAACATTAGTATTGTGTTGTTTAAAAATGAATATGAACTTACTTATTTTGTTTGTATTATTTGAGGTCTGAAAACACTGAATCTTTGTTGTTATTTTGACCAGTTGTCATTTTCTGCAAATAAATGCTCGAAATGACAATATTTTTATTCGGAATTTGGGAGAAATATTGTCAGTAGTTTATAGAATAAAACAAAAATGTTCATTTTACTCAAACACATTCCTATAAATTGTAAAACCAGAAAAACTGATAATTTTGCAGTGGTCTCTTAATTATTTCCAGAGCTGTATATATATATATATATATATATATATATATATATATATATATATATATATATATATATATATATATATATATATATATATATATATATATTTAAAATCACGTTTCACTCAATAAATCATGGAGACTTTTGTAGTAATGTTTCAATTTGTTGAGCATTTCAACTGCTGTAAGATCAATACTTGTTGAACAACCATCCCGTCACTCCTGCACGAGCTATCCATAATGGTTGTGATATTTGAAGAGATTATAAAATGGGGTTTGGGAGAATGAGAAGGGTTCAAGAGGTTCTTATCCTCACATACATTTTATCGAGTAGCTTTTAAACCTCCTCGCACAAATAAATGTGGCATTGAGGCCTTCTGTTTGTGGAACTGTGAATTCAAGTTAAAGTTTATTTTATACAAGTAAAAAACAAACAATATTCAAGAATCACAAAGCAAACTAAACAGTAGAATGACAAAAATAGGGCCAATACCCCTGGGCACTCACCTCGTAGAATAATGATACCAAGGAGGAAATTAACGTGGGACGGAATCAGCAAAATGTACTAATGAACCAATGTTATAGCAAATACCTATTTTGAGGGGCAACCCCTCCCTCCCCCGTAAATCCCCTTCAACCCAGATTATTTTTAAAATAACGTGAACAAACTTTGGTATATCACGGGTGATGAAGGTTGTGGTCAAATGTCATCGGAATTGCGTGTAGTTGCTGAGAAGAGAGCAAATACATATTTTGGGGGGCAACCCCCGTAGACCTCCTTTAGGCCCGATTTTTTTTAATATGGTGAACAAACTTTGACACATAAAGGGTGATGAAGTTTGTGGTATAGTTTCATCAAAATTATGTGTGTTGTTTCAGAGAAGAAGTTGCAAGTATTTGTGGACAGACGGACGGATGGATGGAAGACACGCCATCCCATAAGCTCCCGGCAACTATGTATGTTCCAGGTGAGCTAAAAAAAAAGAAAAAAGAATAGTACATCAAGATAACATGAATGAATCTGTGTATAAAGGACAGATTGTAGTATATAGACCCATATCAATATTAATTACATCTACTTACTTGTAAACTAGTCAAGGATGTTTGGGATTTTTTGGTTCAGATTCTTCCAAAAGCACCAAATTTGGCCCAGATGTTGCCCATACCATACTTTTTCGATTTTAGACGGGCGCCAAGACGGGCACCCCCCCGGGGCCACCATATTGGCGAAATCCAATTATAGCCGCCATCCGGGTTAGAGGTCAATCGTAGTTTAAAAAAATCAAAAGGGCTAGAATCATGAATAATGCCACTTTTTAGGGGTTTTTGGGGTCAGGGAATCTGAATCTGATCTCATTTTGATGATTTCAGGTCATGGTCACCCCATTTTGGGTTCAAAGGTCAAAGATCAAAAGTGGTACTACTAAAAATTCAACAAAAAATTATTCAGGAACAATTTTTATTAAAATACTTAGGGAATAACATCTGCAGACAAAACGCCGCTATGTACGATCAGGACATATCCGTGGAACTCGTCCAGTGAGAAGTTGCCCTGAGCTTTACTATCTATATTATCCACATCGTGGGTGGTGAAGACCTAGAGACGGCTGTTGGTGGATACCACCACCCCATCCTGAGCATGGCGAGCACACACCGCACGCACAACATCTCGCTTCACTTCCATGATGCAATTGTACGATACCGAGATACTTGGTCAATCTTGGTCAATCCCAATCTGTTTTTTGTCCCGTGCGTGTCTGTGCAGCTTGAGGTCATGATAGAGGGGGAAGGGGGTTTCTCGCTCATTATGCCGTACCGCAGACGTCTTGACTGTATGGTGCGTATCCTTACTAGTATTGTCGATGAGCAGTTGTGAGACGTGGTGGTGGTCGTATGGCAGCTTAGCTGCCGGGGTAGCTATCATTTCTTGAAGCGCGACTGTGTCGCTGATGCAGTGCCCCTCTACCAGCACACACACACTGGAACTGGTACTCATTTCGCTGACCTCGGAAGGATGACAGGCTGAGTCAACCCCCTGGTGTATTAATTCAGCGGCCGACGGGGCTTGAACCCAGGACCCTAGGATCCCAAGCCGCCACCCTAACCACTGAGCCAACACCAGTTGTGAGATGTTGCATGCGATCTTCTCCCGCGCATCCAGATTGGCGTCGCCACCGATCTTCTCACATCCACGAAGAGCTGACGGGTCCCGGAGAACTACGTTGAAGAAACTCCTCATCTCGTTGACTGGAGCTGTGAGGAAGTTAAGGGGGAAGGAGCTGTCGAAAGGCTCTTGACTGTAGACAAAACTTGTGCATCATCACCGCAGCCCGCATGAACGTAAGTGCGTCCTCTTGACCAATCTGAAACCTATATGTCTTGGCCAGCTCATCAACCACCTTCAGTTTGTGAGATATGTAAACATCCTTCCTGCCTTCATTCCACTTGGAAAACTCAGCCCATTCAGGGAGGAGGTCGAGAAGGTGATCCTTGTATCGAGTTGAGTGTGGCTCTTTTTTGTCTCGGCATGGACGACCTTGATCACTCATCAGCTTTTGATAATCTCGCGTAGCTCTGAGAGCTTAAATACGGTTGTGTCCGAATGTTCGATCAGAGCTACAATTTGAGCGCAGATGATGGGATCGAAGGGCGGAGGTGCGGGACCCACCGATTCTAGTCGCTCGGCAGCGCGAGCGGAGTTTCGCAAACAGACATAATATTAACACTGATGGTGATAATAGGCATCAGCCGCATGTGCATCAGACACTACGGAAACCAGTCTACCAAGTAAATGAAAGTTTTTGTTCGTCTTCGCCCAACTCTTTAGATTGGCATCTATGACATCGGTTACTACCTTGTGGAGGTTGGCCTGGTCCTCCCCTCACGGATTACACAACACTTGACATTGGCTGGAGGCTGAAATTCTCCAGATGACCTGATTTTTTGGGGACTATTCTGAGAGCCGGCTTCTTTGTCTAGCTTCTCTCTCTCCCGTTTGACATGAGAACTACTACAATAACTCCTGCAAGTTTTGTGATACCTAGCCTTATGTGATTTAAGAGTTTCTGCAATACCTGAGCCATCATTCAACTGACTAATCATGACATTGATACCAGAAGGAAGATTATTGGCATTATAACATTGAAGTCTTTGAGATCTCTCTCAAGTGATACAAGTCCCTCCTCCTTCTGAGTTTGCAAGGCTTCTCCAGTTTTGTCCGATTGACAAAGACAACAGAGTCCCCAATTCATAATTTCGGTAGAGGACATAGTTCGACACGCATATTATGAAGGCTCGTCGTTGCGATGAACTTTCGTCTCGTCACCAAGGCGACACGATAGCAGGTTGAGTCGCAGGATCCGGATCCACTCCTGAACACGCAAGAACAGGGATAGGATAGTCTCATGAGATAGAGTAGAGGTCACAGCTCCAAATGGCATCTTGCACCACCGCCGCTGATGGACACGTCGACGCTCACAGACTTGGTATTATCTTAAAAAATGAAACAAAAAGTTTACGACATTACGAGTCAAAATTAAAAACATTCAAAATTAAAAACATTCAAGTCTTATTTTCTAAATGATAAATGGGTTCTTTTGATTGATAACCCAGGGAGGCCATAGAGGCCGTAGGCAGGCCATTTTTGAAATGACGCCCCCAAAATGCCGGGTTTGATCCCAAAATGACCTTTAGTGTGACCTTGAGGGGTGACCTTGACCTTAAATCGTTGAAATAAAATGAGAATCAGATTCCCCGACCCCGAAAACCCCTAAAAAGTGGTATTATTCATGATTCTAGCCCTTTGATTTTTTTTAACTACGATTGACCTCAAACCCGGATGGCGGCCATAATTGGATTTCGTCAATATGGTGGCCCTGGGGGGCGCCCGTCTTGCCGCCCGTCTAAAATCGAGAAAGTATGGCATGGGCGACATATGGGCCAAATTTGGTGCTTTTGGAAGAATCTGAACCAAACAGTCCTTATAATGCCCTAACATCCCTGACGAAACGACGAAGAGAGAATACATCATTCATTTCATTGCAATCCCTCGTCTCGAGGATGATTCTTCATTACGGGTGGCTGGGTGGAAGCAGGTGGAGGTGTTGCCCATGGGCCGCAGGTGGCTTATGAGCCCAATCTTCACCTTACAGGCTCTCCCACAGTGAGGACGTCAGTTGTCGGCTGGCAGACCTCGTGATGGAATATTGGCACGAGCAGCTGCCCTCTCTTTCCATCTCTGTCGATGGCTGCTCTTATCGATTGGAAGGTCTTAACACCATTTTGGACGCTAGATCTCCATTTTGAAAGCGAATGGGCATCCGCTTCCCATGCATCGATATTAATGGAGCAGAACTTCATGGTGGCTTTTAAGTTATCTTTGAAATGCTTCCTCTGGCCACCATGTGAACAGGCTCCTTGGCATAGCTCCGAGTAGAGCACCTGTTTAGGCAGATCCCGTCTATCTGAGCTGATATGAGATTATCATGGCCTCTACACTCGGAATGTCCATGTCTTGAAGGATGCTCATGTTTGGTCTTTTGTTCTCCCACTTGATTCGTAGGAACCTTCTAAGACAAGGTTGATGAAATTATTTGAGGGCCTTGATTATGACGTCAATAGGTTGTCCAAACTTCAGCATCATAAAGAATCGTGGGGAGAACGACTGCCCAATACATTTTAAGTTTAATGCCGTGTCTAATGTCACAGTTTTCAAAATTACAAGTAAACAATTAGCCATTGACTGACAAGTACAATGGATCTGGTGGTGTACCTCTTCATCACTTTCAGCTTTTTGAGATAAATAGCTTCCTAGGTACGAGAAGTGAGGGACATTTTCCACTCTTTCACTGCGAAGCTCAATTGAAGGCATTGGATTCAGCATGTTTGGTGTGGGTTGGTGGAGGACTTTAGTCTTCCTGGTGTTCAAGGTGAGTCCCATGCTCCCGTAGGTCTCCACGAACACAACAACAATCTGTTACAACTTTTCTTTCGAGTGAGCACAAGCTTCTGCGTCATCAGCATACTGAAGTTTTTTCACAGAAGTGGTTATTGTCTTGGTCTTGGTGTTGGTCTTGGCCGTTAGCCTGCTGAGCTTGAAGAGAATACCTTCAGTATGATAGGTTATTATAACACCTGGGGGGGGGGGGGGAGTCTACAGGTCGTAAATTGCTGCAAGAAAGATTGAAAGTAGGGTTAGAGCAATGACGCAGCTTTGCCTGACTCCTGTTTTGACAGGAAAGGGGTCTGTAGAAGAGCCGTGGCAGAGTACTGTTACTTGCATCCAGTGATGTAGGAAATAGCTGATGTTTGTAAACATAGTTGGGCAGCCATAATGCTGTAACAACTTCCAGATGGCAGTTCGATTCACCAAGTCAAAAGCTTTTGTGAGGCCAAATAAAGCCAGGCACTGATGTACAAAGGGGTGCTCTGCTCTTCAACCATGAAGTTGGTGGGTTGTGAAGATCATGTCAATTGATCCTCTCGCGCAGGGTCGGAAACCCAAACAAGAACAGCCAATTTTTTCGAATACGGTCAAAAACGCAATATCTTAAGAGCCATAACGCACGTGATACCTATTTCAATAATTGGATAAGGGGTCGTACACAAAATACGTGACTCTGTGGGGGTGTATGCGTTTCCCGGAGCATCACGAGGGAGGGTAGGGTGCCACAGTCACGTGACGCCATCAAGCAATCGTGACCAATGTAGAACTCCCATTTACACTTTAAAAGATCAAGGAGCATTCTGGGAGAATACTTGAGTCTGAACTGTACTTTATCCCTATTTTGTTCACCATGTTTGCTTGTTTAACTTTTATTCAGAATAAATAGCATGCATTGTAAACATTTCATAACTGTCTTGCACCTTTAATAATACCGGCTGATATCATGATTGCTTTGAATAAATCATCTTGGAGATGTTTTGTGTTTTTGTGAGAGGGAAGGATATACTGGAGGGTGTATTTTGGAGGAGGTGGAGGATGGGGGTGGGAGGGGGGTTGGGTCACACAAAGCGCTACTGGGCATCACAGAGGGAGAGGGGTGTCAAAAGTCACGTGTTTTGTCACAACCCCCGAACAGGAGAGACACACACGTTGATATATAATGTAATGCATGTTTACTGATGTTCACAAACTTTTTACATATTATGTTTCCGAAAACATGACACGTTGGTGTTTTTACCATTATCTTCCTGACAATCTCATTCCCGAACCTTCCTTGTATATGTTGCACCTTGAATGGATTCAAAGTGAAAATTAAACAAAGCCCGACGCACCATGCTGTGTTCACCAGGTGCCATCTTGGAGCTCCTTACTGAAGTTGATATGAAGATAAAATGACGGTGCTCAGTCAATTGAAGGATTTACTTACGACTGACCTCAAAACTGAATACCGCTCAATGCACATATAATGGTACCTACTGTAAATACAAACAAGATACAGTTCGCACTTTTGAAATTTTATCATTCTCCAAGTAAAGGTGTCCAAGGAAGAAAGCACTCACATGCAGCGCACCGGCAGAGCTGCAATCGAGGACGAGACCGAGATCCCGGCAAAAGTCCTGCACTCCAGCAAGGAGGTGTTCTTGTGGTGGAGGATGCCGCCGTAACAATGTGTAATGGGGGAATGCTTTATAAATGCGATGGGCGACAGCCATGTTAGCCAACAGCATGAATTCCTCCACCAACCTGCGGTAGAGCAGCGTGGAAATCAACATATGCAGGACATGTAATCAAGGCAATGCAATCCACTTTATAGGGTTGAGAGACTTAATAAAGCTGGCCTGTACTGTGGCCCAGTGACTCCGAATGATGATGGGCCCACAAAAGCACGTTTTATGGACATGTCACGTGGTGTATAGTGTCTGCTCACTTGTTGCTCTCCTTGTACACACATGCAAAACAGCTCTCAGGTAGCATCGTCTCCTGATCGAGATGAAACACCAGCTTCATCTGCCCACAGAACATGTCTCAAGTTATGGTGGAAATGGCAAAAATAAATCAAGTCAATAAGGAAAACCAACAAGAAAACAGCAGGAAAGTTCAATCTCCAGTTTTTCCAAAAACTACAACCTCTATGGAAGAAATTCATTCTCATAGTCTATCCTTCCCCTCCAACTTTACAAACTGAATACAGGAACTGCAACACCATCCTTTTTTAATCTCGTTAAAAGATGTCTCCACCCCCCATTATTAATGCCAAGTATCCATGCTTAGCATTGGCGAACAGACCGGCAACCGCCATATGTATTTCAAATCAAAACTCAAATCCTGGCTTAACAATAAATAATGAGTTCAAGTCACAGTACAGGAGTCCTGGCTTGATCTGGAATAAAAGACATATTATATCAAAAGTACCTGCACTATTGAGAGAACATACCTGTCTCTCGGTGTTCTGTGCACTCGTTTGTGACTGTAAAATCCCATGTTGTCTTGGGAAAATTGCAGGCTATTGTGCTTCAGTATACAAGCTAAAGTCTAAACTCCTGTTAGAATCTTTGGGGCACTACATTCATGGCTAATCTGTGTCCCAGTAATGATGCAATCACAGAAAAGGATTCATAAACGAATCTTGCTCTCACAAATACATTCACCAAATAAAAAGTAAGCTTGCTGGTGTTACTTTAGCAGAGTATTAGAAAAATAAGTAATATGTAAATAAAAAAACAATACAAAAAATTATATACACACACACACACACACACACACACACACACACACACACACACACACACACACACACACACACACACACACACACACACACACACACACACACACACACACACACACACACACACACACACACTTGACCCCTCCCACACTCCTCTAGCCCAAGTAGCTGCATAAAGCAATCCAAGAAGACTGAAACGAGGTCAGTGCTAACGCTGTTTCGAACCCTTCCCAGAGTTCCTCAACAACTATAAAGACGTTCACACAAACTGTAGTACACACATGAGAATCCCAATGCTATCCACTCCCCTCAGCTACGGACCGGTTTCATCACTTATTGGTGAATCATCAGCGATAGCGTAGACAGCAATGCATACCAATGAGGCTCCCAAGCATGTACCAAGTGCAAACGTCAAAAGCAGTCATAGACTGGTACTTACGAAATCGACAACTTCACCTCTGACCTTGTCTAATAAAAGCTGTGTCTAGAGAAGGTAGCGAGGCAAACCAGAAGTTTCTACGATGATTCTGTACCAAACCTCTCATAAAACTCCGATTGTTACCAGAATTTCGACAACCGAGTGTTAAGCATACTTAACCGTTACCAAAATTGAAGACAGGGTTGAAATTGACTTTAAAACGAGCGCGTAATGCCGTGTGTTACAATCCCCCTCATTAGCATAATCTTCAGTTAAGCCTCAGACACGACACCCGACATAAATCTCATAAAACATCTGATTTTTACCAGAATTTCGAAAACAGAGTGTTAAGCATACTTAGCCATTACCAAAAGTGAAAACAGAATTGCGATCCGAGTTAAAACGAACTCGTAACGTCGACCGAAGCAAAAATCTCCATTTATCCACGCAATTATTTAATATTATTTTATCAAAGTCACAAAACTGTAATATTCAGCCATCCACCAACAATTTTTACACAATCCGACGGCTTCGCGAGTCAGGCATGCGACGACAACCTTTATTCGGATAAAATGACTGAAACACCATCTTTATCGAAAACACTGTCAGCACGCACACGCAAAACCTTTACGTGACTCAACGACGCATCTGCTCGAGGGCGCTGCACCACGTGATGAGCCGTGACGCGGCGAGTGAAATATTTTCATACAATCTTAAAACATCTCCAAAACATCCAATTTTTACCAGAATTTCAACAACCGAGTGTTAAGCATCCAAAGCGATCGCAAAAACCGAAGACAAAATTAAGATCGAAGTTAAAACAAACTCGTAACGTCGACCGAAGCAAAAATACTCCATTTCTCCACATGAATTTACGGAATTATGTTTGACCTTACTGTGACCTTGACCTTGACCTTTAACCGATTTTGACCAAAATCTAATCAGCGCTAGCCATCACTCTCCTGAATCACGTGGTGTAATTTGACATTGGTAGCTTCTTCCGTTCTCGAATTATCGTGCCTACAAACAAACACACAAACAAGCAATCATAGACTGGTACTTACGAAATCGTCAACTTGACCTCTCACCTTGTCTAATAAAAGCTGTGTCTAGAGAAGGTAGCGACGCAAACCAGAAGTTTCTACGATGATTCTGTACCAAACCAACAAAAATCGAATGTTTGACCTCACTGTGACCTTGACCTTTAACCGATTTTGACCAAAATCAAATCAGCGCAAGCCATCACCTTCCTGAATCACGTGGTGTAATTTGACATTGGTAGCTTCTTCCTTTCTTGAGTTATAATTTTTTTTGATGTTTGACCTCACTGTGACCTTGACCTTTGACCGATTTTGACCAAAATCTAATCAGCGCTAGCCATCACTCCCCTGAATCACGTGGTGTAATTTGACATTGGTAGCTTCTTCCGTTCTCGAGTTATCGTGCCTACAAACAAACACACAAACACACAAACAAACAAACACACAAACAGAGGACGGAAGTCATCAATATACTTACGAAATCTTTAGATTTCGTAAGTAACAAACACACAAACAGAGGACGGAAGTCATCAATATACTTACGAAATCTAAAGATTTCCTAAGTAATAAAGAAAGACCCACCCACATCTTTCATCTGTGATTGGAGGGAATAGCCAATCAGCTCTCACCTAATCAACTACACCCAGGTGGCTAGGATTATATAAATGATTGATGCCTCCCATGCTCCTTTACCGAAGTAGCTGCATAAAGCAATCCAAGAAGAATGACACAAGGTAAGTGCTAACGCTGTTTATGCAGCTACTTCGGCTTGAGGAGTGTGGGAGGGGTCAATCATTTATATAATCCCAGCCACCTGGGTGTCATCGATTAGGTGAGAGCTGATTGACTATTCCCTCCATTCACAGGTGAGCGATGTGGGTAGGTCTTTCTATATGTATATGTATATATATATATATATATATATATATATATATATATATATATATATATATATATATATATATATATATATGTGTTTATATGTGTATATATATATATATATATATATATGTATATGTATATGTATATGTATATATATATATATATATATATATATATATATATATATATATATATATATATATGTATATATATCAGACGCACCTCCTGACTGTTATGGTGAGCATCGCCACGGATTATGTCTCACACAGTAAAGCCGCATAATCTGTACAGAACAACCGTCCATCTGCCACCCAGATAATTGTTCCTGCTAATACAAACCATTCAACGAGAAGGCACAGATGTGATCGGTGGGAAAATCGAAACATGTGGCGTGTGACGAGCACTCCCCTGATCCCCATTGGACACAGTCCATATCAAAGCATCGCCTTCACCACAGAGGATTCGGCCCGGTGACTCTGTCTGAGAGACAAAGATTACATGGATCTGATGCATAAACGACAAATGTGGTCATTATTGGTTAGATATTATTACGAATTCTCGCCCGCCGGATTGCGAACAACTGCGTTTTACGAATAGCGGCTGTACGCCCACCGGACGAACAATTCAGTCGCGGCTTTCCGGATCAACGCCGAAAACCAGCCACGGGTGTGTTCTTAACCACACCACAACCTTGTCCGCACTCTACCCACGCTACAGGGTCAATCGCCGAATTGTCGATATACCTAATTATCGCGCGGGTAGATTACCGAGAGAATGTACCTCAACGGGACCGCTTGGAAACGAGCCGCCGAAGCAGCTCGCTTCCTTTTGGGATAACCGAGCGGTGTATTATTGTGCAGTCCCATTGGACCCGATCACTTTTCTGGCTATTTAAAACCAACTATATCCCGAGTGCAAGATGGCAGCTCAATTAAGGGAAGAGGACGCAATGAGCAGGTTCACATTTAAAGAAGCACATTTATTTTCACACGTATACAGCGATGCAGTCATGCAATGAATTGGGGGGGGGGAGCACGCATGCAATTATACAGCTAATGAAAACAATGCAAAAGAACTACGACTGTTTATTTATTCTTTACACATTTATCAGTTCTACTTATCGGACTTGGCGCCACAACTTTCATGCAAAGAAAAGCAAGGAAAAACCCCCTCAAAGACAAGGGGGTAGACTGGACCTCTCGGGGTCTTTATGACATGGAGCTTTGAGGACTGAAGAAGCTCCAATAGGCCGCGCAGGTTACCTTCACCTCACTGGGGCGACCCGCGACGTTCCGTCCCCACGGCAGCTAGCGTAACGGCGGCTCGGCCGCGGCCTGGTGATTCGGGCCCCAGCCGGCAACGCCTGAGAGGAACGAACAGGTCTTTGCTCTTTCTGAGTTGATGCTCTCTTTAAGAACCCGTCCGTCCCTCAGTGATGCTCGGACTGTTCCGAAGCCCGATCACTTCAGACCGTTCGGTGCTGGTTGGCGAGCTCTCTCTGGCTCTCTCCACGTCCCGCACATGAACACGCAGCTCCGTGTGGCACAGCGGGCTTGGCCGTGCTCCCAGCTCTCCTCAGCTTCTTCACCGACTGCAGGCTTCATCCTCCAGGCGCTCCGAACCCCGACAGACACTCCACCGACTGGCCGCGCTTAGCGCTCCGCTCGCCCTTTTATAGGGCCCGAGAGACGAGGTTTGGCCTTCGATCCCTCACCTCTGCTCTCTGACCCCCCCCCCCCCGCTGGTTCCACCCCTCTCGATCTCCTGATCCGATTCTCGGACGAAGCTTGCATAGAGCGGACGTGCGCGAAGACAGCGACCCTGCGCGGCGAGCGGACGTGCGCGAAATCACCGACTTGCGCGGCGAGGAAACCCCTGCGTCTGCCTGCAGCGATGCCGTTCGAGGCGGACTCGCCGTGGCTGGCGCCAAGATGGCGTCGTTTCGGAGACGAAGGTGAGGCGATGTTGTTCATGTTGATCTATTGGGGGAGATGTGGATTAGGAGATGGTGATGAGATGTCGTTGTTGTGAAGGCGGTTGTGGAGAGGGTGGTTGGTGGTTGGCGTAGTGGAGAAGGTGGTTGGTGGTTGGCGTAGTGGAGAAGGTGGTTGGTGGTTGGCGTGGTGGAGAAAGTGGTTGGTGGTTGGCGTTGTGGTTGGTCCAAAATAACGATAGTAAAAGAAAAATGACTACCTCAAAGATCACAGACCCGATCACACTAATAATCCCATTAGACAACGGTGGGGAAATCGATCTAAACACAGACTTATCGGCATAACTGAACTAAGGACCTATATGGTGCTCTGCGAATTTCCAAAGCCGTAACAATATTTATCGGTTACCATCCTGATGAGGGCAAATTAGCCCGAAATCTGGATCGGTGGTTCTGTTTGATGTTCAGCTGATGATGACCATTAATCTTTGTCTCTTAGACAGTCACTGGGCCGAAGCCTCTGTGTTGGAGGTGACACTTTGGTGTGGACTCTGTCCATTGGGGATCAGCGGAGTGCTCGTCACACTCGACATGTTTCTATCTATATATGTGTATGTATACACACACACAATTTTTTTTGTGGATCCGGGACTTGGGGATTAACATGAGAGGGAAGCACTCGTCTAACTCCTGAACGCATGGCACAGTATGCCAACGAGGTGTGGACAACTACGTGCTGCACGGTACAAACACGAGATGTGTGTTCATGGAATGGTGACGCATTTGGCCACAAAGGAAATGCACAACTCGCATGACATATTTTATCCCACAAAAAGAGCTTGCGGACAATCTGACAAATAGAAGCACAATCACGGATTAGAGCAAAAGTTTGTGCACAACATGCAGAACTTCCTTTGAGGGAGCAGGAATGTTCACGTTCAGGTCAGATCAGGTATGGGAGCATGTGCCGGAGCAGTGCGTTGCTGCATCCACTTTCCGTCGATACTCCAGGGGCCTCCATCTGGCCATCCCCCAGGCAGATGCCTGGCCCATCCCCATCTCCTTGATATGCCAATCAACCTGCTGCAACCATGAGGCACGTGACCAGCCCAATAGTCATCTCCACTCACAAGGCTCCCTCACTGAGAGAATCTGGTGAGCAGGATCAGCTTCAAGAAGAAAAGCCTTGTGTCCATACAACCGCAGCTGATGCTCACGGACTATGCAGATAACAAATCTCATTTGAGTCTCTCTCAGCAACCGCTCATTGGACACAAAGTCTGACGACAAGTGATAACCAAGGATTCTCCGAAGAGATCTAGAACCAAAGAAATCAAGTCTCCGTCTCAAATCCCTGGTCAGAGTCCAAGTCTCACTTCCGTAGAGCAAGACTGGAAGCACCAATGACCCGAAGACTCGGACTTTTGTCCTCCTGCATAGGTACCGGCAGCGCCACACCTAATGATCCAGTGAATCCATGACTCCCCAGGCCTGACCCAGACATCTATTGACCTCTGGCTCACAGCCAGCAGAGACACGAATATCACTGCCAAGGTAAGTGAATCTCTCCACGACCTCAACATCCTCACCACAAACAGGCACAGACAGAACAGCATCATCCAAGATGTCATTGAAAGCCTGGATCTTAGTTTTGACCAAGGAAACCCATAATCCAAGTGGCTCAGACTCCTCATTCAGTGCTGAGGGCCCCCAAAAGGATATCTGGAGTCTCTGCAAAGATGGCAACATCACCTGCGAAATCAAGGTCAGAGATCCTCCCCAGAATCCAGTCCATACAAGCACTGAAAAGTGTGGGGGCTAGGACACACCCATGACGAACCTCAGTAACAACTGCATATAAGTCAGAGATGGTACCACCACATCTCACAGCACTCTCAGCACCAGAATATAGTGCAGACATCAGATTGATCAGTTTTGGTGGCACCTCACAAAGACCAAGAATCAACCAGAGGGCATCCCGATTCACTGAATGGAACGCTTTACAGAGAACGACAAAGGCTGCCAGCAGCCCCTGCCGAAACTCTCGTCTGTGTTCGATGAGGACCCGAAGAGCAAGGATACAGTCAATCATTGACCTCTTTGGTGTAAAGCCTGACTGCTCTGGACGCTGGTGCTCAAGCAGATGGTGGTGAACCCTTCCAATAATTATCCGAGCAAAGACCTTACACAGCACCGAGAGCAGCGTCACCCCTCGGTAGTTGCTGCAGCCCTGGCGATCACCCTTCTTTTTTCGAGAAGTAAAACAAGGGCCCTCTGCCAGTCAGTTGAGATGATGCCTGTGTTCCAGGCAGAGCACAAAACTGCATTCAACGACACAAGTACAGCAGTTCCACCAGCATTGAGAAGTTCAGCATGGATGCCACAGATCCCATGAGCTTTACCCCATTTCAACCGGTTCACCACAGCCTGTGTTTCTACAAACGAAGGTGGATCACAGTTGATTGAAGGATCAGCAAAAGGGATAGTAACACCATTGACATCCAACTCAACAGCTGGTGGATCAGCCTGGTACTGCCGCTCAAAGTAACCTGCCCAGCATGCCTTCACTTTGGACTCCTCTGTCAAGAGCCCACACCACTCAGGGAATTCATGCATTGCGTTCCTCCAAGCCCGTCCCCCTGTTTACTGCAGTTAGAGCTGTCAGCAGGAGAACCACTTGACCTCAGCTAATGTTCTACCCCCTCAAATACGTATTCCTCACACATAGGCCTCCTTGTCCACCCTTAGCGCATGAACAGTTTTACACCTCAGCTCTGCCATTCAGTCTGGCCCTGTGACTCTGGTCAATGGTATCCAGTGTCCCTTGAGAGACAAAATTCTTCTTCACCCTCCGGTGAGTTCCAAGACATCCACCAGCAACATCAAGGATGGTGGTCTGGAAGGCACTCCACAACTCTTCAGAACCTTCCAAAGCACCCAGACCCCACCAAGTCTCCACTCAGCCTGTTCGCGAACTCCTCAGCTACCCTCTCATCCTTGAGCTTGCCAACATCCAGCCTCGGCTGGGATGGTACCATTGTCCCGGATTTAGGCTGCAACTTCAGAGTTGCTACAACAAGCCCGTGGTTGGTATTGAGGAACTGAGCACTCCCGTAGACCCTGCAGTTCTGTACCATCATCCAGCGACCATCAATGAGCACATGGTTATTCTCTTTTGCCACACTGCCAGCGTTGGAATACCAAGTCCAGCGATGAGCCTGTGGGCGCTGGAACCATGAACCGGCCACCCTAAGTCCATGACTTCTTGCAAAGTGAAAGAACTTCGTGATATTCTGGGTCACAGTTCCAGACCCATGGGGATAAACACACGTCTCCTACCCATCCCTATCAGTTCGAGTCGATGAACTGAATTCCCCAAAGACTAGAAGTGTATCTCGCCTGGGGCACTGATCAACCACATACTCGAGCGTGGCATAGAATGCATCCTTCACGGTAAGATCACTCACCTCAGTCAGAGCATATACAGAGACCAGGGAAATGACACCCAAGGAGTGATGAATACTTAGTCTGATAATACGCTCATTGATTGGTGTTACCTCAATTATCATTGGAGTCACCTTATTGGACACAGCTACAGAAACTCCTGGTTTCTGGCTCTCATCAATGATCTCTCCGTCTCTGGAAAATTCTCTTTATCTCTTTGCTGATGACTCCACCCTCGTCCGTACCATCTATCATCCCTCAGATCAGCAAGCAGCAGCTTCTTCACGCTCTGCAAATATGGATAAAATCACAAGATGGTCCAACACTTGGAACATATTGTTGCGGTTGTGGAAATTCGCAAACCACCATTCAGGTCCCATAGGTGAGATATCTCTGAAAGTACATGTGTAGTTAGCCCCAAACCCATTATTTAGAGGGAATAGATGTGATTCATTCAGGCTGCGATGCTTTGAGATAGCCGTTTTTCTGTTCTATCTTTATTTTGAACCAACCACATCTCAACCGCCATCACACAACAACCACCAACCACAACGCCGCTTCACAACAACAACAACGCCAACAGCCACGATCTTTACCTTCACAACTCGCTCCCGCAAACATCGCATCACCGCCATTCCAAACGGCACCATGGCCATAAAACACCACCATAAACCCTCCACCACCTTCACCTCTCTCCTGCGGCCATTCCCGCACCACCTGTGAGCACTGAGCGTCGGGCTGTCCTTGGCTCGTACAAGATACGCGCTGAGCCGCGAGTGCAAAATGCGGCCTTTGCGAGGAGAATTCGGATCAGGAATGCTACACGCCCACTTCTGATCCGTCCAATCAGCAAGCGCGGGGCGGCTTGGCCCCGCCTCCAGGCGCGTCTCTGTGGAATCGAGAAATGCAAATTCTAGGATCAGGGGAGATTCACGCCCCTTTTTCTCCGTCCAATGGGCGAGCGTGGCTCCACCCCCGAGCTCATCCTGATCCGGAAATTTGCATATGTGTTCTCTTGCCGTCCTATAAAGCGCCGAGCGCAAGGCGAATCTGGGCAGAGTCAGTTTGGAAGAGCGGAGTGGAGTAAGGAAGCGAGGGCGTCCAGGTGGTTTTATGCAGTCGGCTGAGGAGAATTGGGGGAAGAGTCCGAGGAGCTCGGGTCCGAGGCAAGGAAGACGGCGGTCGGCGACGAGGTCGCGGTGGAATCGCTCGTCACGGGACCCAAGCAAGCCAGCTATACTCTTTCCCCAGAGCATCAACAATTCCCCCTTTCCCCCGTGCTGAGATAGTGCGAAAAGGGGGCCCCATTCCCACCCCACTCCAAGCGGTGCCAACGAAACCCGCGAAGGAGCATGAAGTCGGGGCACCGCCGCGCTGCCACATTTGCGGCTCATCACGAAGACGCGGGTAGGACCCACCCGGTCTCGCGGACCTGACCGCTCTTTCAGGTCCCGCGCAAATATTGGCCCACAGGCCCCGTCTGCCCCCTTGTCTTTGAGGGTGGCCTTTTCTTTTGCTTTTGAGTAAATGTGTTGTTGGCGCCATCTGTAAAGTAAAACTGTGTAAGTGTTGTCGTGTGTACGTGTAGTCGGTTGTAGATCTGCATTGTTTTTGTTTTAGTTGCTTTATATGTGCATTTTGTTGCATTTGCTCTATGTGTGCTCTCCGTGTGCCGCGGAATAAATGTGCATCATGTTGAACTGTTTTCCCGATTCGCTTCGTCTTTTCTTTAATTGAATCTCCATCTTGCTTCACGTAAAGGGTTGGTAGTGGGCTTAATACGCCTGATAATTAATCGGAACTGTCGAGGCCGACGATAACACTGCTCGGTTATCCCGATAGTACGGAACGGATCGCTTAAAGCGGCCCGTGTCCGGAGTCGACCTGCGGCGAGGTGCGATCGCCCGGTCTACCCTCCGCGTGGGTACTTAGGTAGGTCGAGTTTGGCCGATTTGCATGATTGTGGTGAGGCCGAAAGGCCCACCCGTGACTAGCTCCCGGCGTTAGTCTGAGAGGGTCTCGACAGAATTGTCCGTCCGGTGGGCGACGTGCCGCGATTCGAGTCACGTGGTCGTTCGCACACTGGCGGGCGCGAATTCGCAACAATATCTTTCAAGTCTGACGCATCTCACACTCTCACGATGTCTCTCCGAAAGTACCGCCTGGAAACCGCCCCCCCCCACCTCTCTACTTTTTCAACAATCCTCTTGAAGAAGTCCTTTAATTCAAGCTTTTGGGTCTCATTATCTGCCAAGATCTTTCCTGGTCAAAGCCACATCTCCAAGCTGGCCTCCAAAGCCAGTTGCCGACTGGGCATCCTCCATTGTGCAAAATCCTTCCTTGGGTCCTGACCACGTGCAAAGCTTTCGTCCGCAGCCTGAAGGAGTATTGCTCTCTCCACTGGGCTGGTGCTCCTGCCCCTCACCTTTCTCAGCTTCACGCTGTGGAAACAAACACATTTAGGATCATTGGTATCTGTCATGATGAGACTGAGTCTTTGGGTCTCTCATTCTCTCATCGCAGGCAGGCCGGTGGTCTTTCTATCTTCTGTGTCTTATCTGGCATTGCCCCCCCTGCTCTGTCTGTGCTCTGCACTCCCCATATTTCCACAGGGCACTCAAGGTCTGCCAGTAGCCCCTTCTGGTAAAACTACCAAAATCAAGAATCACTGCTCACCTTCACTCTTTCATTCCACCATTGGAACAATCTCCCACACCCTCTGAAATCCCACTCTTCCCTCCAGGTCTTCAAAACAGCTGTTCACAATCATCTCTCATCTTCCCCCATTCAAAACCATGATCTTTTCTACCCCTGTTAACTCACCCCAAACTTACCTCCTTAAAATCCCCTGCTTTCCCAACTGAAACTCCCTGTGGTGTCCATCTTGTTTACACTGTGTACCCCACCGCATCCCTCTCCCTTCCACAGATCTCCTCATGTCTCTGTTCCCCGTTGTATTTTCCTTCCCTCTTCCACCCCTCTTGTTTCCTGCTACCCTTGTTGTACATTCTGTATGTCAGGTCGTACTGTATTCGATCCTCGACATTGCATGATAAAATTAAACAAATAACTAAATATATATATAACCATAAAAATCCTCATGATTAGCATTTTTACAATTTTTTTTTTAAAGCTACAATATTCTGCATGAGGGCGATCTATTCTTTCCCTTTACATCTTTTCTTTTTCTTCACGCCCCTCTGACTGTCGGAGACAGGGTACGTTAACATGAGCGCCGTCTGACCGACCGACTGATCATTTGTCCATGTATGTTTGTGTTCGCGATTTTTCAAAAACCACCGAACATTTAGCTTTAATATCAAAAAATATCTATTCCTCATGACATTATCTCATCCTCATTAGATCATAGATGTGACTTGCTGAATTATGTTGCCATGGAAACCATCTCCGAAAACGTGTCTTGTGGACGTGATATTTCAATAACTGTTGAACATTTAGTTTTCATATTACACACACCTATTCCTCCTTCCACCCAAAAGGTGGGAGACCTGGAGTATCAGCTCCTTGTGTTCAATTCAAAATCAGGTAGGAAATTAAATCTCCTTCAACAGGACATTTATAATCATATTTAAGCACAGGATATGACTCACATTATCGATGCGAAGTGCACCATCTTCAAATCGTTGACGTCTGAGGTGTGTGGCAATAGAGTGCAGGTTCAGCACTGCACCGCATACTGTCTGGACGTCATGATGGCCAAATAAGGGAGGCAGTCGATTACACACAGTGGGACTCTCGCCCTTTTCGGCACTTACAATTATGTCCTGAGCATGGTCGTAGCTCAGTTTGGCACACGAACGAATCACAGTTCTCCCAAACCAATTGTCTTTCACCTGAGGTACAGATAAGGGGGATGTAAATAACTGCATCAAACATACTCATGCCAAAAACAAGCAAGCATCTGTCTTTGATGAAATTCTCAATCATGAGTGTTATGTTGATAACAGAACACACCTTGAAAAGTACGGCATGTTCCAAATGAAATTCCATGAATTTTCACATTTATTAATAACGAGCAAATACCACCCGGCGCTTCGATAACAGGAATACTAAAGGGGGGGCAGAGGGGAGAAATAGAGGGGGGAGGAGAGAGGAGTTGGGGGGAAAGACAGGGAGGAGAGTGAAGTGGTGAAGGGGGAAAAGGGAGAGGAGGAGGGAGGGGGAGCAAGGAGGGGTGCGGATGTGAGGAGTGGGGGAAGGGAAGGCAGCGTGAGGTAAGAGGAAGGGAAAGGCAGACGTGTGGTGGAGCATCAATTACGATTCATACCGTCTCATCAAAATGACTGCATCGAATAACAGTGAAGATGGAAACAAAATAATGTCTGAAATCCATTTTCTACCAGTCATACTATAAACAAGGCCAAGAGACAAACACCGCCCAGACACGTCCGGAGACAATCTCCCGTCCGGACACAAACACCGCCTGGACGCGTCCGGAGCCAAGCTGTCAGGAGACCATCACCGCAAGGATACGTCCAGAGACCAACCTCACCCAGACATGTGCAGAGACAAATACTGCTCGGACACGTCCAGAGACAAACATCGCCCAGACACGTCCAGAGACAAACACCACCCGAACACGACCAGAGCCAAACACCTTCTGGACACGTCCAGAGACAAACTCCCGTCCGGACACCTTCGGAGACAAACAACACTTGGACATGTGCGGAGACAAGCTCCTGTCCGAACACGCCCGGAGATAATACCATCCAGACATGTCCAGAGACAAACACCGTCCAGACATAACCACTGGCTGGATATGTCCAGAGACACAGAGACACAGAGACACAGAGACACAGAGACACAGAGACACAGAGACACAGAGACACAGAGAGAGAGAGAGAGAGAGAGAGAGAGAGAGAGAGAGAGAGAGAGAGAGAGAGAGAGAGAGAGAGAGAGAGAGAGAGAGAGAGAGAGAGAGAGAGAGAGAGAGAGAGAGAGAGAGAGAGAGAGAGAGAGAGAGAGAGAGAGAGAGAGAGAGAGAGAGAGAGAGAGAGAGAGAGAGAGAGAGAGAGAGAGAGAGAGAGAGAGAGAGAGAGAGGTGTGGGAAGAGCGTCCTGCACTGTATTGGGAGGAGGTAGGGCAAGGATGGGATAAAGAGAGAGAGAGAGAAGGGTGGGGGTAGGGGAATTTTCAGTGAGAATATCATATGCTTTATGAACAACACAAACACAAACACAAACACACACACACACACACACACACACACACACACACACACACACACACACACACACACACACACATGCATGTCCGATTTCGGCAATTTTTTGGGAATCGGCAGGTTGGAGTCAGTGTGATTACTGACTCCAGTAAGTACTGCATACAACCCAAAAACCTTGAGTGGCTTTCACTGATTTCAGGGAGTTGTTCACAAATATTAATCTTTATAAACAGCTGCGTGTGAGGAGTGTAAAAAAATTTGGCTCAGTAATTTCGAAAACACGTTAATACGGCAATCGGCTTGGAAATCGGGTGTTATTTCAGAAGAACTCGCTCAGGATGACGGAGCACAAACCACTCTCGCTCAGGACGACGGAGCACGAACCACTAGCTCAGGACGACGGAGCACGAACCACTCGCTCAGGACGACGGAGCACGAACCACTTGCTCAGTATCCAATCCATTGGGACCATACTGTGGAGAGTGTCGGTATTTTTGAAGCAGTCTCCTGGGCTATTGGGCACAATCCGGAATGGGTAGCCATTCCAACACAGGATACTCGAATGGCTCAATCATCCCCGAAAGGTGGTACTCATTTTTGCCGACCTCAGAAGAATGACAGGCTGAGTCAACCCCACCAGGTATTAATTCAACGGTTGAGCAGGATTTGAACACAGGACCCGAGGATCTCCTCGCTCAGGAGCACAAACCACTCACTCTGAAAGGAACTGCTTTAGACTGTAGGGTACTTGGCAAGTGGCTTAAGCACTCAAGCAAGCGTTCCAATTAAATGGTTGATAAGGAATGGCTGACCAGGCTGTGGCTGCATTCCATATAAGATCTTACCATATAAGATCCCTTTAACTTTAAAACTGGTCTTCACCAACATACATCAGTTAAAGAAATAAAATAAATTCGTTCAAATAATGACTTTACCCACAAAAGAGTTGCTGCTTAATGTAGAACAACCCAGGAGACATCGCAAAGTTTAATTGGCCGTGAAATAAACATTGCAGATAATTCGCCATGTTGCCTGGTCATCTGTGCACACGTCACGTGGTACATCGATTCGCGCAAACGCTGTAACTTAATTTTAAAACATCTGTTGTTTTTTTTTTTTTACCAGATTTGCTTTGATTTCTTAAAGAGCACCTCACAAAACTTCCAAAAATATAGACATAGATCTGGCAGAAGCTATGGATAGACAGTCCCTCTGGAGAACAGGGTGCGAGGCCGAGCAGTGAGTGCATGCATTAAATCATATAGCTCAATGAAGCTGGTTAATTTTAGCACATTCTTAAATTTTTTGCTCACTCAATAGAATTCTCCAAACAGTAGAAAAAGATAAGTTTAATGGCTTGGAAATTTCATATTTTCGTATGTATGTATGTATGTATGTATGTATGTATGTATGTATGTATGTATGTATGTATGGAGGAGGGACAATAGGAAGAAGAGGATATTGGGACCACACTCTGTGCAGAGTGTTGGTGCTGCCTAAGCAGTCTCCTTGGCTATTGGGCACAATCCAGGACGGGTCGCCACTCCGACACAGTATACCAGCATGCTGGCACTCATTTTGCCGACCTCGGAAGGATGACAGGCAGAGTTAACCCCACCTGGTGTCAATTCAACAGCTGAGTGGGATTTGAACTCAGGACCCTAGGATCCAAAGCCCACCACCCTAACCATTAAGCCAACACAAGGCTTGAGGACCATAGTCTTGCTTGCTTAAAGTAAATAGGTATATCGGCTTAGTTATAAGACTCGCTATTTCATTTAAATTATCAGATTTCACTCCAGATTTCAACACTTATTTTGTCCGGACAATATGCGATCCTCAAAACCAAAACAATATTTCAATGATATACTTTAATTAGTCCGTGAAAGTAGATCGTGGAAAAAAGTATCATACAATACATGAAATTGCTCCAAGCTCCTAATTTGAAAACGATGGAACGAACAAAAGTGATGTAAACAGCGATTCGTAGCTATGACGAACAGTCATTTGATAATATGAGTGAAGAAAGTGAAGAAAAAAAACTTTATCGTGAAGAAATCGTTGCGGCCTGTTCCAAGTCAAGGCATGGTTGGGCAGGCCAAAAAACATGGCGGCTTCAGATTCCAGCGAGGTTACTCAGGAGGTGCCTTTAGACCCCAAAGAGCGAGGTGGCCGAGGATGTGCCTGATAAAGGAAATAATTAAATAAGGACGTTAATTATCTTCAAAAGAAGTGTTTTAATCAACGCAAACACCCAATTTTCAGTCGTCCACTTTGAGGAAGTTTTCTTCAGATGCATATAAAGTTTCAGGCTGCTCGGTTTCATGGTTTTGGAGTCATAGAGGGCGCGCACACGCACGGCCATTTTTTAGTACAAGATGAACTATGAACGAGGCAAACATAAAACTGGTACCATTGCACAAGAAGAAGTCAAACGTTTTGTTTGATGTAAGGATATGTTCAATACGACCACCAATCTGATCAAGGGTAGTACGAATCTTTACACGTTTTCCATAACTTTACCAAAAGTGATTCGGCTAATATGAAGGCAATCCTGGATCTGCTCTTAGGTTACCGACAGTCCTGGTGACCTGTTTTGTAGACCAGTTCTTTAAGGAACCCCCAAATGAAGAAGTCCCACCAAATGAAGTCCAGGATTGTCTGTGTCCAGGAGAGGTCTTTGTCGAAGCGTACAGGAACATGGTTTGACATGACCCCACCACCAACTTTGGAATTGTGGTAATCCAATAGATTATCCGCGGTCTGTTGTGTGCCACCATCCTGTTGAAACAATTGGCCTATCATCCTAGAATGGTGACCACATTCCATGAAGAGGAATGTCTGGAGCATTTCAACGTAGCGATTCCCATCAATGTAACAATCAATTAGGAATGGCTGTACGTGGGTTTTAAAGGACACCAGATGTCATTCTGTTCGATGATATGGCCAATCGAATGGAACCAACCACACCTCGTCAGAACACCATCCCATGTGAACAAGGGAAGAACCAGCCACCAACAACTCCAAAAATCTCTCAAAAGTTGGATACTTTTCTTTATCAATGGCTGTGAGTCTCTGCACAACATGAATTGTGAATGTAAACATGTTGAAGTCGTTACAAAGAGTTTTCCAGGTTGTTACTTTTGGACAACAGCTTCCACTGACAAGAGATGCAAGGATTTATTTCATAGACTGTCAATGAACCGATGCCGAATACCGTGCACGGTCCTGTCAAGGCGCACAGTCGGATGACGCTGACGTTTGTTCATCCACACACATCTGTAGTTTTCCAAAATCGTTGAACAAACTGATGAATGGAGTTACAGTTTGGGGCCCATGGAATATTGGAATTCCTTCCTAAGCCTCCATTGTAATGTCAAGATCGAATGACGAAATGAACCTCTGAATGAGTTCGGTTTTCTGCTGTGCAGACTGCCTACAGCATGTGTGCCATGTTGTCAAACTAAACACACCATCTGTGGCCAAATGGAACATGAAGCAAAACTTTAGACTTCCCCATGTATCATGATTAAATTTTATGTTTCTGCCAATAATAGTTCATTTCTCATAAATGTGTAAAAATATGACATGTTGATATGGCAAGAATAGCAACTGAATATAGCCACTACCAATAACCCACTGAATATATGCACTACCAAGGACCCACTGATTATATGCACTACCAATAACCCACTGAATATACAGTAGACACTATCAGTGATCCACTGAACATAGCCACTACCAATCACCCACTGATTATGTGCACTACCAAGGACCCACTGAATATAGCCACTATCAGTGATCCACTGAACATAGCCACTAACAATCACCCACTGATTATGTGCACTACCAAGGACCCACTGAATATAGCCACTATCAGTGATCCACTGAACATAGCCACTAACAATCACCCACTGACAAAAGCAACTACCAATGACCCACTGACTATAGCCACGACCAATGACACACTGAATATAGCCACTAACAATGACCCACTGACGAAAGCAACTACCAATGGGTCCCTGACTGTAGCCACTACCATTGATGTACTGACCAATAACCACTCTACGTGTGGTGGCAATCCACAGTTTACCTTAGACTTTAAAATACCTTCCGGTAACTTTGGATAAGTATTATAATTTTTTTTTTTTTTTTTTTGTATACCTTGGTCGAGGCTCGTATGAGAGCTAACACACAACTCACAGCAAGGAGGCATGAGACAAGAGGGGCGGGAGTGGAAGGGACAAAACATTGGGGAACAGACACAGGTGAACTGTGGAAGGGAGAGGGATGGGGATGGGACGGGGAACATGGCGAGGGGAAGATGGACATTAAAGGGACTTTCAGGAAGGAAAGCAGGAGAATTGAAGGAAGTGGGCTTGGGTGGATTATCGGGGGTAGAAAAGATCGAGGATTTGGATGGGGGAAGATAAGAGGTGGTGGTGAACAGCTGTTTTGAAAGCCTGAAGGGAAGAATGGGAAAGAATAGAGTGAGGAAGTTTATTCCAAAGGCGGGAAAAAAGAGGAATGAAAGAGTGAAGATGAGCAGTGATTCGTGATTTTGGTAGTTTTACCAGAAGGGGGTTGTTGGCGGACCTTGAGCGCCCTGTGGAAATGTGGTTGGGACAAATCGCAGAGAGAGCAGGGGGGGAAAGGCTGGAGAGGAGTCGGTAGAAGACAGAAAGACCACCGACCAACCTGCGGTGATTGAGTGAGAGGCCCAAAGACTCAGCTTCATTGCGGGAGATGCCAATGATCTTAAAAGCCCTGGTTTCGACAGCGTGAAGTCGAGAAAGGTGGGAGGCAGGAGCACCAGCCCAGAGGGGAGAGCAGTACTCCATCAGGCTACGGACAAAAGCTTTGTAAGTGGTCAGGAGCTCAGGAGGGCCGAGGAAGGACTTTGCACGACGGAGGATTCCCAGTCGGCGACTGGCTTTTGAGGCAAGGTTGGAAATGTGACTTTCCCAGGAAAGGTCATGGCAGATAGTGAGACCCAGAAGCTTGAAAGAAAAGACTTCTTCCAGAGGATTGTTGAGAAAGTGGATGGGGGTTTTGTAAACGGTCCTTTCGAAGAGACATAGTGAGAGTGTGAGATTTGTCTGGATTGAAAGACATGTTCCACGTGTTGGACCAGTTTGTGATTTTATCCAGATCTGCAGTGAGCGAAGAAGCTGCTGCTTGCCGGTCTGAGGGATGACAGATGGTACGGCAGAGGGTGGAGTCATCGGCAAAGAGAAATAGAGGATTTTCCAGAGAGTCCGAGAGATCATTGATGAAAACCAGAAAAAGAACAGGGCCCAGAACGCTACCTTGAGGAACTCCAGCCTGCACAGGAAGAGGGGATGAAAGAACTCCATTTAGGGCCACACGTTGACTGCGACAGGAGAGGAAGTCTGCGAGCCATGAGTGGAGATGGCCTTGAATACCATGGGAAGAGAGTTTGGTGAGTAGGGCAGGGTGCCAGACTGTGTCAAAAGCACGTGATATGTCCAGGGATACGGCTCGGATTTCCTGTCTGGCATTGAGGACCTCCATCCATTGATGGGAGAGCAGTAGCAGCATATCTAGGGTAGAGTGACCTGGTCTGAAACCAAATTGATGATTGGAAATCAAGCCATTGGAGAAGAGGAAGGATTTCATGTCTGAAGCGATGATGGATTCCATAACCTTGCTGATGATTGGGAGAAGGCTGATTGGTCTATAGTTACAGGGATCTGTTTTTGCACCTTTTTTATGCAGGGCAGTGATGTTAGCAGATTTCCAAGCAGATGGCAGATGACCTTGGGAAAATGAGAGGGTGAATAGAACAGAGGATTTGACATTAAAATGTCAATAAAGAAGTGCCACCGACATGGCCACAACTGTATGTTATAAATTATATTTTAAACAAATGAAAACAGTCGATCAACCGAAACAACAACAGAGAAGGTAGTAGAGCACTGAAGTCAAGCTTGTTTTTCACAAATTGAAAATCTGACCTTTCCTTCTGGTGTGACTGTCCACATGACAGAAAAGGTAAGCCTTTCCTTCCCTGGGTTTAAACTGCACAGCTCCTCACACAGTAGTCGTGGTAGCATGGGTATCACCTGCATGTAGCACCACGACACAAAACCTTCCCATAATCGACTTCTGAAAGCCAAAATACTCGAATAACTTTTATTTAATTAAAAACATCTCGATAGCATATCCGTTGTTTGAAATCCAAACACGACTATTACATAATTGTTAGTATCCTGGTGTGATGAATACCAACATGTAAGTCATTGCACGGCATTCATAAAGCATGCACCTTCTGCACCAGGTAGATGGACGTGGCCCGTTTGGCGGCAATGGCATCCAGCGCCGTACCCTCTGACAGGAAGTAGGATACATCTGCAATGTGCACTCCCACAGAGAAGTTTCCTGCAAGTGCAAGAAGCAGTGCAAATGAGTGCTAAGAAGCAAGAGTAAGTACTGATTTGGCATGTGGTATGATGAGGCAAATATATTGTAAGTAATTAAATATAAACTTGAAGACAAGCAGAGGAAGACAAGCTAATGAGTACACATACATATACATACATACATACCCTTCAGGAAGTATTCACACTCCTCGACTTTTGTCACATTTTGTTGTGTGACAGCCTGAATATAAAATGGATTACACTTAATTTTTTTTGTCACTGAGCTACACAAAATACCCCATGATGACAAAGTGAAAACATGTTTATCTCAAATTTTCGAAAAATGGGATTTCCTCCCATTCGTCCTTGCAGATTTGCTCAAGTGCTGTCAAGTTGGATGGGGAGCGTTGGTGAACAGCAATCTTTAAGTGTTTCTGCAGATTCTCAGTGGGATTAAATAAAAGTATGGGCTTTGGCTGGGCCACTCAAGGACTTTCACGTTCTTGTTGTGAAGCCATTCCAGTGTTGCTTTGGCTGTACACAGAATCATCACATCAGACACAGAATCTTTGACCTCATGCTTTCAGATTCTTTCACATGCCTTTTGCAAACTCCAGGTGTGCTGTCATGTGTCTTTCTCTCAGGAGTGGCGTCCATCTGGCCACTCTCCCATAAAGTCTAGATTTGTGAAGTACTGCAGAGACTGTTGTCCTTCCAACAGGTTCTCGCATCTCAGCCAAAGATCTCTGAAGTTCTGTCAGAGTGGTCATTGGGTTCTTGGTCACCTCCCTGACCAAGGTCCTTCTTGCCCAGTTGCTCAGTTTGGTCAGGCGACGAGCTCTAAGAAGAGTCTGGGTAGTTCCATGTTCTTTTCATTTCCTAATAATTGAGCTCACTGTGCTCTTGGGAACCTTTAACACTCAATAAATTGTTTTATACCCTTCCCCAGAACTATGCCTCCTCACAATTTTATCTCAGAGTTCTACGGACAGTTCAAGGATACAAGGAAATCTAACACAGGTGGAGACCATTCAGCCCATCATGCCTGCGTGAACACCATACTAATTTGTCGACACAAGATCCAAGGAAGAAAATGCAAAAAAAAGTTTTTAATTCATGAAATATATTTTTTGTTGTTGTTTTCTTCCCCTCAGGGGAGGGTGCATGGGCTTGGTTAAAAACACACATCAACCACACAACCCCCCTTGACAAGACCCCCACCAACAGCACTCCGTACACATGCACACAATCACCCATCAATGCTCAAACTACCGAAAAGTCCAATCAACATCCCGATACCCCTCTACCACCATAACTTCCAGGTACCTATCTGATTCTAATTTAAACATCTACTTTTTCAACTGCCACTACCTTTCCAGGGAGGCCATTCCATGCATTAACTCCTCTGTGAGTGAAAGTCCCCGGCCATACTACGGTCTTAACTCTCCTCTTCTTTACTCTCAGGCTATGGCCCCTGGTCCTATCAGTGCCTATGCTGTTGAATAATTCATCTTCACTTATTTTATCTCTACCTTTCATTATCTTAAACATCTCTATCATATCTCCTTGTAACCGCCTCCTTTTCCATGAATAAAGCCCTGTCTCCTTCAGCCGCTCCTCATAGCATGAGTCTAGCTCGGCCCGGAATCAATCTAGTAAATCATTGACCTCATGTCAAAGATTCCTTGGACTTCATAAAAGAGTTTCTGCTCTGACATGCACTGTCAACTGTGGGGCCGTATATAAAAGGTATATTTCTTTCTAAATCATGTCCAACTAATTGAATTGGCCACAGGTAGACTCCAATCAAGTTGTAGCCACATCTCAAGGATGATCAAAGGAAATTGGATACACCTGAGCTCAATTTGGTGTCATCGCAAAGGGGTTGAACACTTATTGATTGATGCAAGACATTTCAGATTTTCATTTTTAATTTGTAAAAATTTCTAAAAACGTTTTCACTTTGTCATTATGTAGTATTTTCCACAAAAATCCACAAAAGCAAAAAAAAAAAAAAACCCATAAAAACTGTGAATTCGCAAAGCACAGGGCCGCAAATGTAGAAGCAGGTCACATTTTATGAACTATGAATACAAGGGGTCCGAAACGGTGTTGCAGTCATGTGCCAGGTGAGTTCAGACATTCACTTTTGTGGCAAGTTTATTTGGCATGAGACACTGTACATGACAAAGACATCGCTCAGGTGTTTAAATAATTTGGGCAAACATCACAACTGTCAGAAACAGCAGTTCAAACTCTTTTGAAATTTGTGGCTTCAAGCTGTAATAAAGGTATTTATACACGCCAGGTAGTGAGCTGGCATCCTTTCACCCAGAAGATGGCTGAGGGGGAGAAACCTCTACCGATACCAAACGCCTTCAGGCAGCATCTGCTGAGAGCCTTGGTGCAGATCTATATATGGCAACATGTTCATCTTTAACACATGCCACAGCTTGAGATGAAGAGTGGGCGGTTCGGTTGGAAAAGGGAGCACAACTGGATCCCAATACCAATTACTACGGTGCTGCACCATCTGCAAGGTATCAAGGGACGTGCGACACTTGGTCTTGCTACAAAGAGAATCTGCCCTGTACAGGTATTTGCCACGCATCAGGGGACAGGTGCTGTGAAAATACTGACATGAAAGGTGTTTAGGACATCAAATCTGATTAGGAAGACTTTGAAGAGTATCCCGAAAGAACATTGTGATTATGCTTTATCGATGAAATATTTTTTGATGGAAGCTGGAACAGCATGAAATTTTTCTTTCCAATAATAAATGCTCGACGCTGGAAGAATCAAAACGCCGATAGCTCTAACCATTCACAAACATCGTATGAAATGAAGAACTTCGTTATGCTTCGTCCACATCAACAGGAGTACAATTCACTTATTGAGAGTCATGTCGTTTAAAATGTCCACGTGCGTCGCAACCAATTATTTGTGGTGAGAATTAAGAATTTGTATAAAATAGAGATCCATTTTTGAACAAGTATCACTAAATACAGAAGGCCAAGCTTGATAATTGGCTTTTTCAGTTTATTTCACAACAAGATGCAAAAGTCTCTTTTTTTCTAAATATAACAATTTCTCCATTCAAACCAGATATGAACAGATTATCCAGCCTGAGTTTTTTTTTTCAATGAATTTTTTTTGTTTGGGCACCTAATCCATATTTGAAGAAAAAGGTCCTGAAAGTGATTCAAATGATTTGGTGGATGTTTCCACAAATTTCAAGGCCAAGTGATTCTCGTCCTGCTAACAGCGTAATTCGCAAATTGTGTTCCTCCAAGCCCGTCCCTCGGTGCACTGCAGTTAGAGCGGAGGGTGGTGGGCTCTTGACAGAGGAGTCCGAAATGAAGGCCCGCTGGGCCGGTTACTTTGAGCGGCTGTACCAGGCTGATCCACCAGATACGCTGCTCTGGCGCATGCTCCCATACCTGACCTGACCTGGTATGATTGGATGCCTGTTCAGAAAATGGCTACCTGAACCACGTGCGCCATATTTCTTTTCCAGATTTGTATGTCCCTTGCACAACCTTACCAACCAACATTGAATTATTGTGAATCGACGTTTTGACAATTTTCAGCCTGTCAAATGGACATTTATAGGGATGATGGCCATGTGTTTAAAATGGGCACCTAAACTAAGGTTCCTGAAAAACGCAGAAGTGGCGACATGTAAATTTGGATTCTACACGGAGACGATTCTACAACTGTTCTCACATCACTTTTAACATTTAGAAATAAATTGACTACGTTAGTACAGAGAAACATCAATTGTAATTTGGCCAATGCCGAGCGAAGCGACGTCGAGGCCGTTTATTCCTGCTATGTGAAGCATCCTGCAACCAATGCCTGCAGAAAACGGAACACCGGTCGCATTTTCCATCCAATCATCATGTAACTTTGCATGAAGGTAGCTTTCCCAAAACCTGGATCGATTTCCAGGGAATCCCGGGAAACATTCAAGCTCGAGAAAATGAGGCTTGCACCATCTCTCATCATTATCATATGAATGAATGTGGTGTGTCACCGGTGTGACACAATGCACAACACAGAAGATAATGAGCACTAAAAATATTATCCTGAACTTTGTGTTGACTGGAGCTTTCAGTGGAGTCCTTTTTCATCTCTTTCAAACAACGGCCTTGGCTGACGCTCCACAACATGCTCAAGGATGGTTCCGTGGATGCTGATAACGAGTTGATAAACCCAGGACTGCAAGACCCAAAAAGCTGTCCTCCAATGATGAGCAATACTTTTACAGGACATCTTTAAGGAAATAAAAAGAAGACAAACATTGAATTTACTGGCAGAAGGCTCAGGTGCTGTTGTCCATCCATTAGCATTTCGAAGACCTCACTTTTGAAATCACAACTGAAAGGATGCGTTGCAGTAGGAAAAACCTCTGTTAAGAAAGGGGAACACGTAACGGCTTCTTTTCTTAAATATCCACAATTATTCCCACATGGGATTGGCCCAAGTCTTTCACGAATGGGCTGGCCAGGCCTGACACCCAACTAAGGTGAGAGCAGGAATTCGTAATTTGTTCAGGGTGCTGGCAATAGCTCACCTTATCTTTGTGTGGACACCATGGGGATCTTTGACATCGAAAAACTAATGTCAGCAGATGGGACACCCAGTTTAACGTCCATCCAAGGGACGGCACACATTGATGAATCACCTCGCCTGTGAAACACCGGAATGACAGTTTATAGCTGGGTCAGGATTCAAACCCAGGCTAGACAGGTTAGAGGCGAGTATGTTGTAACTCTTGACCATCCTGCCAGCTCAAAGGGGAAAACTAAAAGGCTAAATAAGCACAAGAACATGGAAATTGTATGATGGAACAATGGTCAAAAGTAGTTTGGACACATGAGTCAAAGTTTCAGGTATTTGAATCAAATTGAAGACAGTGTGTGGAATGACAAAGAATTGAAACTTGTCAAGAGCTTTTCTTGAAGCAAACAATTAAGCATGGAGGAGGTTCATTTCAAGTTTGGAGATGCATATCCTCAGGTGGTGTTGGAAAATTGCTGAAAATTGATTGTTATATTGAAATGCTGAGCAAGGAGATATGTCGAAGCTTTTCACCTTGCACTCATCGGGACGATCGCAAGGATATCAAAAAATGAAATCGAAGTTATTTGTGCTCACTTGTGATCACTTATTGGCTCTATTCGCAAGGGTGTTGGTGTGGTTGTCATATAACCCTGGACATTTCTCTCGAACAGGCCTGCGGCAAGGAGACAGCTGACTGATCTCCCAAGAGCAACCCAGAGGTCCCCTACATCCAAGACAGTGTACTCCACCTTCATGAAGTCAGGGCCACGAGAGAGTTGGAGTTAGAGAGAGGGAGTGGGTCAGTCCATGTGGACAGATCGACCCTCTGACTGTGTGAACCCGTTGTGCACCGATCGACGTGCGTACACCCATCACGCAGTGACTGGCATCTTCCTATCTATGTTATCGAGTGACAGCAAGCGTACCAGTGGTGATTGAAGAAAAAATAAAATTCAACACATATGCACCGACAGCAGGATTATACAATTGATTTTTGGCCAACAGATGCTTTCATCTTCGAATTAAAGAAAGGAAAGATTGGTAGTGCAATATATCTGCTACTATAGAGATATATCTGCTGTGCCATCAGTGTTAACAAGTAAACAAATTAACGCACTTAAATCTGTAAACTTTGGAAATGCTTAGAATGTCGTCTCCACGTACACTCGTCAACATTTCCAAAGTTAAAAGAAGAGGCAATCACCCCAAATACAAATACCTCAAGAAGCATTTCTCACTAACTTTAGGAAATATTTAACACAGGCAAGTGAAACGGTTGGAAAATGTCACAATATCTTTATAACCCGTCAAGTTTGACTCTTTTGGGCCATCGGTGTGCTCCTTCATTTCCAACTTTAAAACCTTCACAAGAACCCTGCAGTACGTCACCAGTTCTCGCCATATTAAAATGTAGTGTTTGGCTGTGGCACGAAGGTCGTGTCACAGCTACGACAAAGAAAAACTAGAACGGCACTCGGGAGAGTGAATACCTCCGCCAGGCTGAACACTTTACATTTTGTATCCCACCGATAGGCCTGATCTGAATCCGGACCTTAACCAAAAACGAATCGGCCTGTTCTTTTCACCTACCCAACTCATCCACCAAGTTTTGTCTCAACCCATCAATAAATTTTTGAAATATCATGCTATATATCGTTTTTGGCCCTATCTCGCAATGGTGAAGAATCACTTTAAAAAGAAAAAAAAAAAAAAAATCTGGGATTCGGATCTTCACCAAAATCGAATCAAATGGTCAACCAAGTTTTCTCCGAATCCGTCCTTAGCATTTTGCGATATCCTGCTCACAGTGAACAGACAAGGAGGACAAACAGGCATGAAAGCACAAGGTGGAAGAGGTAATAACTATCATTAGGCATCATTTAGAGAATTTCGTTTGTCAGAAACAGTGCTAATGCTGAATCAAAGGCATCGATAAACCGATAAAAAGCAATCTCGAGCGTACCATCTGGAAGAGCCTCGCATGACAGGGCGTCGTCGAGGTCTCGTGCGGTCACAGGGTCAATGGAGAAGACGCACAGTTTCCTAAGACAAAAATGCATGGGACAGAGCACAGTGACTGTGAGCACACAATGAAAGGAGAATGCAGGAATCCATATTTAGAATTTATGGTCAAATGCAATAATGTCCAATTCGAAGAAAAAAAAATGAACACAAACCCTTCCTCCCCCCACCCCACACTCCCCAAGCAAAACACATCGACGCCTCCTCCTCGTTGCAGGTTGAAACGTCTCAGGGGGGAGGAAAGTCGATATCTTTTGAAATCTTTAAACCGGTATACATCTCGTGTTAGTTTGAACTCATGAACTAAGGCAGAATTTGTTTATATCCATTAAGAAGTGAAGGTGCAATCACAGTTGATGTACTTTATGGATACTTTACCTTTACCGCTATTTCAGGGCTCCATTATATAGCAAAATGCACAATTCCCTTTTCACAGTCAATAACCAGTTAATTCTGTTGTCGTGCATCTTTCAGTTCGGCTACACACATTTTGATCAAGCACCAGTCATAACCTGCTGTCAGGGGATGCTGTGCCTTCCCCCAAAACAACCATTCCCTTTCAGAACAAACCGTAAATCCTTGCGAGCGGCAATCTCTGCAGGAGGAATGATCCATGGCTGAGCACATGGCAAGCAGTGTAGCACCTCCTCTGGAAACTCGGAAAAATCGACGTCATACTCCATAAGTATACCCTCGGTCTCGGGTTCAATCTCGCCCGCCAAACCCAAGCTTTTGGATAATTGTCTGATGGGGACACAATAAGTTGAAGGTCAGCTGAAAGGCTGCTGCAGCTCGAGAAACACCGTGATGTCATTGCTGGTCACGAGGTATTTGACAATGCCAGTCCCTGGTGAAGAGCATACTTTGCAGCAAGATATTGTAATTTCGTGAACAGCATGGAGGAGGGACACCACTTTGTCATATGTGTTTGTTGTTAGTAATGTCATGTTTGCATATGTAGTTTGTGGATGTACGCACGGGGTCAAATGTTCTTGCCATTCCATTATTTGTACGAATCCATGGCCAATCGTGGAGAGGCATTTCTGGATCGAGTCATTACCTCCGCCATCAAAGGTGGATGGAGGTTATGTTTTTACACCTGTCTGTGCGAAAGATATCTCAAAAAGTTATGGACGGATTATGACAACTTGGTGGATGAGTTACGTCGGTGACAAGAAGAAGCCGATTATTTGGTGTATGACAAGGACAAATGATCCGCATGCAGATCCGGCCTGCCAGTGGGATACAAAACATAAACTGTTCAGCCTGGTGGAGGTATCCGCTCTACCAAGTGCCATTCTAGTTAAGTGCATGCATGCTTCAATGTTGGAGACCCATCTGATTTGTGCCTCATGCCTTCTGGGTAATATCTATCGAATCAAAGTGTGTTTCTCGTCATGCCTGTTGGTTTCATCGGCACCATTCATTTAACACATGTTAATTATCAATGTGAGGACACCATCTTACTTGCCATTTGTGCGGGAAGAACCGTAAGGTCACTATATTGGGGGAAAAAACAACAGAAAACAAGGTGATGTACCTGTCCCAACCCAGTGGTCAATCCAGTCAATAAGACTTCAGCTTTTTTGGGGCCATGCCCTGTATGTACGTGCTAGCCCATGCGGCTCCCATAAGTGTCGGTGTGTACACGTGATAATATTTTAGTGCAGCAGAAAATATGATGCTTTCCCATCCCATACCTCACCCTTCTGGTAGGTGTGAATGTCTTGGCCAATCAACAATGCGGGCCACAAAGAGTGTTTGCTCATAGTCATGCAGTTGTTGCAGGAATCCTTTGGGACAGCTGGCCAATTGAATGCGCATTCGTGGCATGCGATGCTCTGTTGGTGCAAAGAGCACATAGGATAACGATGAAGACTTCTTGTTGCTGCTTTGAGCTGCAGTCTGGCAGTAGTTTTGCGGCAAGCGCAGGTACCCTTTGGCTGCACGTGAATGTTTACGTTCCACAATGAACACCACCTACATGTTTGAGAAGGAATAAGCAAAACAATGCAGTTAGCTTTGGGCAAACAAGTCCATTAACCAATCAGCTTTGGGCAAACAAATCGAATGGCCGATGAGCTTTGGCAAATAAATCGATCAGCCAATTAGCTTTGTGCAAACAAGTCATTAGGTCAGCAAAAGGAGTGTGTACAAAATGATGAAAGGAGCTGATAGTGTTACTAAGGAACAAACTCAATCACAAAGGTAAAATAACACGGCACAAAATAAAGTTGGTGGAGTGGGCAAAGTTCCTGGTTTAAAAGCACGAGAAATTGGACCAATCAGCCCAACTTCCAGAAAATAAGCCAAGTAACCGAGATTTGGCCGTGCACTCCAGGGAAACGGAAAGACGCGGAAGATATGCTGCTTCCTGGAGCACCAGTTTCTGCAGGGGAGACAATTTGCAATCATCTGGACATTGGATTCAACACCATCTTTCATAGAGGTAGGCCTTTGGATAATTAACTCATCTCATCAGGAAAAAAACAAAAACAGGCATATCCTTGGTCAGCCCCACTCTCCCTTGCAGGGGTCTTGATCTGCCATTTGTTTCGGCCTATTCAAAAATGCCTTGGTTATTTTCCACGATGACCTCTCGTGGACTAATTAAAGTAAATAATTGAAATAGGTCTTCAGATTTGAGGATCGGAGCTGATGGACTAATTAAGTGTCAAAATCTCAAGTGAAATCTGAAATTTAAAAGACATAACTGATCCTAATAACAAAGTGAGCCTTAACATTGTATACAAAAAGTATACGGAGCCTCGACATTGAAAACATTTTAAAAAAGCGTATTTACATAATAACTTCAAGCAAGCAAGGCTGTGATCCCTCCTTCTCCATATTTACAAATAGCCATAGCATTAAACTTAAACTTTTTGTACTGTTCACAGAATTACTGCACATTGAATGAAGAAATGATTAATGAATGCGCCAAAAGTGTAACTTCATTGAGTGCAACAAAAATAATTATGATAAAGCGCTCATCGTCGAATGCCCGATCTTCGCTGTACGCATCACCACCAATCACCTGCCAGGCCAGCAGTTCCTTATCACTCGATGAATGTTCGTGTTCCATCAATAGTCCATTTTTTTCGCAACTTCAGTGCCAATTCACCCCACCGACTTAAATCGACCTCATCCTCACTCCTCACCTGTTATCCCCTCTGCTTACCCCTCCCATCTTGCCCCTCATCCTACCTCCTTCTCTTGGCACCTCTTCACTGTCTTCTGTTTCAGTGTCAGCTCCTCCCCTGTTGTCCCAAAGTGTGTGGTGTTCTAACTTATGTGGGCTCCCTTCTAACCTAAGAGATATCTCACTCTCTCATCACTACACTTGTCAACACCACAAGCATGCTACTGCCTTCCTCTCAGCACACCACCCCTTCTTCCCAACCCCTCAAATTTTGTACCTTCCCATGGCTGCTGCCTTCTTCACCATACCTCCACCAAGTCTCATCCTTACCCTCTGCTCACCTCTTCCATCGCCCTCCTGCACATTGGCCATGCCTGCTCTCATCGTCTCCCCTCCCATTCAAAGCAACCTTCACACTCTTCCCCTCCAAGCTTCCCTCTCACCTTTCCCTAAAACTCCCACCCCACCCTTCTTCCCTCAACTCTCTCATCTCACCCTTCTCCCTCCAATCTTCCCCCTCTCTCCCCTCTTCCCAAAGTTGCCCCCCTCACATCCACAAAGCTGCCTCCTTCCCCCACCCTCTCTCTTCCATTTAATCACTCCACGTCTTACAATCTTCAACTACCCTCTGCCCCCTCTCTTATTACTCCCCACTGTACCTCACCTAAACCCATCACCACCGAGTCCTTTCTCCTCCTTATCCAGCTCTCTCCCCGAACTCTTCTGCAACCCCTTAAACTCTTTCAACAACTCTCCTTAACTCCCCCTTCCACCTTCCCTCCCCCTCCTCTCCCCTGCACCCAAAACCTCCTTACCTCCCTCTTCCTTAACAGTGTGGACCTCAAACATCTGGGGCCTTCGCTCAAACCTGACATCTTTCCACAGAGGTTACCACTGACAAACCAGACATAATCTGCTGAACAGAAACTTTCCTCCTTTAAGACGTCTCTGACTCCCCGGTATCTCTCCTTGGTTACTCCCTCCTCCGGTATGACAGACCTGAGTCTCGACCTGGCAGCGGAGTTGCTCTCTTCATCAAAGTCTCCATTCCTCACTCACCATGCACTGCCCTCTCTCCACCACACCGCCAGGAATACCTCTGGCTATGGCTTCCCCTCCACTCCCACCTCACGTTTATATGTGTGTTACCGTCCACCAAACAGTGATAACTCCATTTACATCTCGCTCGCCGAAAACATGGACCAACTTCTATCCTCTCATCCCAACTCTCTCTTCCTCATATGTGGTGACCTCAATCATGCTATTTGGCTGGGTGTGGGTTCTTCTCTCACCTGTCATGGCACTTCAGCAAAGGACTTCTGTGACTCATTTGGACCGATACAATCTGTCAACTTCCCGACCCAGATCTGTTCTGGATCTGATTTTGACCTTTCTTTTTGAACTCGTGATCTTTTGGAACTCGTGATCAACACAACATGGAATGCATTACAACTTGTCAAAGGACAATATGAGGAGTAGGGAATCGCCACACGTCCTTCCATACCTTTCCCAATTTGTACGTCGACGTGGGTGCACCACAAGAGTCTGATTCGAGTGTGTCCACCTTCATTTTGTCTGCCAACAAACACACCGTCGGTTTCACCATACATCTCAGATCAAACACAAATGATTTCATCCTTAAGAGGAAGCTAAGTCGAGTTTTATCACAAGAAGTAAGTCTACAAAACACCCCACAAGTTATTCAACATCTCCCCTGTCAATATGGTAGATGGTGATAAAGACTATGTTTGTGAGGTTTTTATGGCAAATAATAAATTACACAACACCATCAATATGAATCCAGCATTAAATCCACCAAAAATACATCAGAATAAATAACTACAACACCATCAATATGAATCCAGCATTAAATCCACCAAAAATACATCAGAATAAATAACTACAACGTCCCACTTACAAGAAAACCTGAACCAAAAGTGTACCACTCGAGAGTGATGGGGTAGGGCGACGGGGGTTGGGGGTACGAGGAGTGGATAAAAGGTCTCACTGAGGTCACTTGTGGAAAGGTCTCCATCACATTCAGATGCAAGCTCTCCATTGTCCACACACACGTTTCGTTCTCGTGCTTTGTACTCCTCATCCTAGTCCGAAAGAAAAATAAAAACCAAGCAAAGAGGAAGGAAAACATTTGGATTATACGAGGAAGAACATGAACAACAAGCAGAGACAAAGTCATGAAAAAGTTTCCTGAAAGTGTAAAATAAATAATACAACATTCCAATAAGGAGTGGGAATCGAACATGCATTACACTCACCTATCATGAGTATCGTAAAGCGTGCCTTTGCAAGTATTTGCACAGCTCATTCATTACATCTGCCACCGAAGGTGGAAGGAGGTTATGTTTTCACCGCTGTCTGTCTGTCTGTCTGTCTGTCTGTCTGTCTGTCTGTCTGTCTGTCTGATGCTTGTAAAATCGATGATTTTTCAAGTATATTGGTGAATCGATTTTGTTATTCTGTCTGTCTGTCTGTCTATTACCAAAAGGTCATAATTCCAAACCGATTGTCATGAAATTTTACCAAGTTGGCGAGGTAGTCTCAACTGAGAAATCTATTGATTTTGCGGTCAAAGGTCAAAGGTCATATTGAGGTATAATTTCTGAAATCGTCATTTTTCATCCGATTAACTTGAAAGTTGAACAGGATTTGCACATTGAATCACTGAATTGGGAAACGAACTATTTGAGATTAAAAGGTCAAAGGTCAACTCACGGTCAAACTTGTAAAATCATCAATTTTTATCTGAAAAATTGTTAATTTTCATCCAATTTAATTTTTTTTTTTTTTTGTATACACCGTCGAGGCTCGTATGAGAGCGAACACAAAGAATGTACAAAAAGGGAGCAGGAGACTAGAGGGGTGGGAAAGGGAAACAAAAAAACACTGGGGAACAGAGACATGAGGAGAACTGTGGAAGGGAGCGGGATGGGGCGGGGTACGGAGAGTAAACAAGATGGACACTACAGGGACTTTCAGGAAGGAAAGCAGGGAATTTGTAGGAGGTGGGTTTGAGGTGGATTAGCGGGGGTAGAAAAGATCGTAGTTTTGGATGGGGGCAGATAAAATATGGTGGTGAATAGCTGTTTTGAAGACCTGGAGGGAAGAGTGGGAATGAAGAGAGTGTGAGAGTTTGCTCCAAAGGTGGGGGAAAAGAGGAATGAAAGAGTGAAGGTGAGCAGTGATTCTTGATTTTGGTAGTTTTACCAGAAGGGGGTTGCTGGCGGATCTTGAGTGCGCAGCGGAAATATGTGTGGGACATATCTCAGACAGATCGGGGGGAGGGGGGAGACCGGAAAGGAGATGGTAGAAGACAGAAAGACCATAGACCTGACTGCGGTGACAGAGTGAGAGACCCAAGGACTCAGCGTCATCGCGGGAGACACCAATGATCCTAGATGCCTTGGTTTCCACAGCGTGAAGCCAAGAAATGTGAGAGGCGGGAGCACCAGCCCACAGGGAAGAGCAGTACTCCATCAGGCTGTGGACGAAAGCTTTGCATGTGGTCAGGAGCTCAGGTGTGTCAAGAAAGGGCTTTGCACGACTTCACCATCTTCACCATTGAGAGATGGGGCCAAAAACGAGATATAGTACAATATCTCAAAAGATTAATGGACGGATTCGGACGAAACTTAGTGGATAGGTTGGGTGTGTGACAAGAAGAATTGGTTTGATTTGGTGAAGATCTGAATCCAGATCTGGATACGAGAATTATTTAATTTTCAAGTGATTCTTCACCATTGAGAGATGCGGCAAAAAAGGATATATAGCATGATATTTCAAAAATGTATTGAGCCTGATGTGTTCTCGTGGATCAGGCATTGCGTGTCAGAGTTATGCGCTCTACTCCTCATCGGGGACTGAGTGCCCTTCTCGTGGTAATATAATATTGTCATAAAATTACCATATTAAAGTTTCATGGTTGTCAGTTTGCAACAGATTTTACACTTCCTTCAACTGCATGGTTTGGAACTTCTGATAAAATTATTAGGATCTGCATTATCCCATAAGCTTTTACTTTCCCTCAAAATACAAATCCGAATGACAGCGAAGTCAATGACATGCCATCGCAAATCCCAACGCTTCCCACCTGAAGTAAAGTTGAAAGATGGCAGAGTTCCACCAGGAATGAGGTCATATCGAATTTTGAGTAAAAAAAAAAATCTTCTGTTTTGACCCGTGACCCTAAGTTCCCGCCCTCTGGGGCATGAACCGGGGGTTAAAAAAAAAACAAAATCATTACATATTTCATGCATCCCCCAATGTTGATTGCACAAACAAAGTTTCACTAAAATATGTTTAAAATGTGCCCGTAATTGCATTTTTTGGTATTTCACCTTTTGATCCCACCGTGTGGCCCCAGGGGCGTGGTCAAAATGATGCTACTCTTGTACCTTCTTGGCACATGCTGATCGTAACTACCAAGTTTAGTGAATTTCTGCACAACTGTTTAGAAGGAGATAGCGTGACGGACAGACAGACGGACTGACGGAGCCGATTACAATATCTCCCATTTTTTTTTCTTCTGTGCGGGGATAATTAGATTGATTTCTCCAAAGTGAGATGATCATTGCCAGGATTATATCGAAGCTCGGACTGCACTTCAATCAATCAACATAATTATTGCTTTTTAATACATGCTCTCGGCTCATGGAAGAGATATGACAGAACAAATCAGGACACAACATAACAAAGGGAACAGCAGGAGAAAGGGGAAATCACCAACAGCAGGAGGAGAGGGAGAAAGTAGATGGAGATGGAGATGCAAGGGGTGGACAACATAGATACATAAGCAAAGATTTTGGGAGGGGTGGGAGGTGGGGAGTGGTTTAACGGATGTAGAAAAGATCATGATTTTGGATGGTGGATGACTTGAGATGGTGGTGAACAACTGTCTTGAACACCTGGAAGGAAGAATGAGACTGAGGAGGATGTGGATATTTCTTCCACAGCTAGGAAAAAGAGAGGAGTAAATGAGTGGAGGTGAGCAAATTCCTTCAAATTCCCTGCTTTACTTCCTGAAAGTCCCTGTAGTGTCCATCATGTTTACCCTGTGTACCCCACCAAATCCCACTCCCTTCCACAGATCTCCTCTTGTCTCCTGCTCCACTTATCGTACGTTGTGTGTGTTAGCTCTCATACGAGCCTCGACATTGCATACAAAAAAAAAACAAGTGAAATCCTTCAATACAGCACGTGTGGTGAAGCAAATGAGTACACTCATGTTAAAATATGCAATTTATGCTTTTTCAGTTGAAAAACAATTAAAAAGCGTACTTAATATATGAAATGTAAAAATCTTGTTATTAATGTGATAAGCACCTTTATATATATAACAGAAGGAATGAAATCGTTCGATACAGTGTGGCAGGAGGCTGCAAAAGAATGATGTAAAATAAGAAGAACTTAGCTTTCAGCGTTCGGCGCGAAATGCGATGGTGGGCGGAAATGACATATCTTCTTCTTCTTCTTTCGGCTGCTCCCGTTAGGGGTCGCCACAGCGGATCATCCGTATGATCCGCATAGTGATTTGGCACATGTTTTACGCTGGATGCCCTTCCTGACGCAACCCTGGTCGCTTCTTACGACACAGGGATATGGTACACCTATTTTAACTGGGGTATACACCGGCCCAGTATACTGGTACTCATTTCGCCGACCTCGGAAGGATGACAGGCTGAGTCAACCCCCTGGTGTGTTAATTCAGTGGTACAACGGGGCTTGAACTCAGGACCTTTTGGATCCCAAGCTGCTGCCCTAACCACTGCGCCAACACCAGGCTCGGCACGAAGACATATTTCGGCGCGAAATGCGATGGTGGGCGGAAATGATGTCTTTCGGCACGAAATGCGATGGTGGGCAGAAATGACGTCTTTCGGTCATTCGTACATGAGAGGGGCGAGTTTCTTGCTTTTTTCCCGTCAAGCAATAAATTCAATGGTTTTCACATATATAACACGTTAGTTTCACAAATTTCCATTGAAATACTCGGGTATTTCCGTCAATTGTCACCATTTCGGTCTCGGTTACGCACTGCATCAACCAGACGGCCGTCATTGGCTGTCACAGGCACGTGGGGGGACACCAGGACACCGGAGACGTGGTAGACACCGGGGACATTTCAAACTCGGTGCAATTGTATACAGCGCACGCGCTGTAAAAAAATAAGGGATCCTGGATCTAGGAAGTTTCACCAAAAGGGGGTTGATGATGGACTGTGTGTGCCCTTCAGAAACCTCGTGGGGTGGGGAAGGGGGGATTGAAAGAACGGAAAGAGCAGAGGGTGCAAGATCAGAAAGGAGACAGTAGAAGACGGAGAGGCCACCAACCTGTCTGTGATGGGAAATACCGAGGAGGCAAAACTCCATTTTTTTTAAGAAAGTAATGACCGTGCTATAAAAGGTCGGTACCCCCCTCATGTCTTCAGGGGACGTTCTAGAATTGTGCTCAGGTGGACTACCCTGCCAATGTTTTGCACGAATAGAAGCTGAAAAATCAGCTTTAACATTGCGTCATCGGAATAATTTTGAGGCCTGGAAATTAGGGGTAGGAAAAATATAAATAGTCATAACTTTGTCCAGAAACAAGACATACTAACAAATTAGCACTCAAAATGTTTGTATCACTGCTCTATAAAAAAAAACTGCTTTACAAGTCAATGTTTATCAAATGTAAATCAGATCAATATGGAGGTCATCAAAGGTCAAGAGGTCACCAAATTTGATGAATGCTTAAAATCAGGGAACTCATCAAATATTTAGCAATTTCAGACTTGAAATTGGAATTAGAAAAAACCAAAACATTCTGACTGAAATGTTTCGAATAGAGATTCTGTGAAGTATTCATACCAGCCATGTTGAATTGTTTCTTAAAATTTTTTATCAGTAACAAGTGGAAGAAGGTCAGTTTTCAAAAAAGGGCAAAAAAAACCACCCATTTTCTCCAGGTAATTAAGCATATCTGCATTGCCCAGTTTCCCCAAAACATTATATTACAGAGCAAATGAGTTTTTAAGATACAAAACTGGATCAATGGAATACTTATGAGTAAAAGTGTCCATTGTTTTTGTTTTTTTTATGGATGCCCATCTGCAGATGTGAAAAGAAAACATGGCTGACCAACAACACAGCACAAAGTGGCCCCCAACAGCAGCAGTTGGCATTGACCTAAATACAAGCAATTTGAAGAAGTTAAAGACTGATAAAGAGATAATATACTCTGGGCATATCATATACCAAGACAATTCAAAAAAGGATAAACTGCACAGTTTATACTACTCCAGTCAGTAAATACACTCAAGTCAGCTTTGAGCTCTAAGGCTGACTCTGTAGCAGAGAGACTTTCATCTGATATTGAACAGAAGGACTTGTTGGAGTGTAAGCAGCCAAAGTGGCATCCAAAATGTAGAAATACCTCAACTCGTACTAAGAGCTGCATGATCACACAGAAAAAGCAGCTAAGTGAATCCTACCACCCCACAGCTACATGCAGTGGTTCCTCGAGTTCTATGCCAATAGCCAGTACCTCCAGGGGTAAAGACAAAATCTGAAAGGTCAAAGTCTTGGAGGTGTGAAGCTACAGTAACCTATGTCATTTATCACAAGAGATTCCGTGATGGAAAGCAACCTTCAGCTAAAACTACCAATACACACCAAAAATCATTGAAAAAGCACAACAGCTGAACTGGCAAGATATTTTGTTCCATTTGCAAGGTGATGGGCATGATATGGTTGCAAGCAACATGTGCTATCACACCAAGTGCATTAATGCATTCAAAGCCATGAGGCTATCAACAGCCAAAAGCTATCAGAGCAATTTTGATGCTGCATTACAATATCTCTGAAATGAAGTTGAAAGTTCTTTTATTCTATAAATCACAAGGTTTTCTTTTGAAACATCTAAGGGACAGGTATGAAACACTTCTGCAAGAAAGGGGTGAAACAATGACAAGTAAAGTTAACCGCATAACTCTGAAGAATGAGTTTACTCAGAATTATGGTAAACGGGTGTCATTCGTTGATCAAAGTTATGGGGCAGGATTTGTATGTGCCTCAACAACCCATCTCGGTGATGGATTGGAAATGCTCAAGAACTTGGAAGGGCAATCTGGTAAAGACAGGTGGTTGAAAACTCTACAATGTGAAGGAAAAATCTTCAAAAAATGACAGCATTAGTCAAGTCACAGCAGAGAAAAAGATACTTCGTCGAGGTTTCTGCACAAGCAGCAGCCGACCTCATACCGGACTCCCTCAAGGAGGTCACCTCAAGTCTGCTTCAAGGCCCACGGAATCAGAAATTATTGTTGGGCTTCCTGAATAGACACGGCTACACTTAACACTGAATCGTTGTTGTTTTTTCAAGGAATCAATGTCTTGAAACGAAGATTTTAAATGTTTTTTTTGGTGTCCTTGTACGTTCCAATGGTCCCGCCTACTAAAAAGAAAAATGGCCATCATTGAATCCTGGACCAATGGTAAGTCGCAAGCGATCGCCAATGGTAGGCCAGAGGAAGTTTACCCTTGGCGATTGCATTGTGATCACAGATATCTAGTTCTGGTATTGTTGTACCTATGTCAATTTTTATGTTGCCCATTTTTCTTGGTTGACCTTGTAAGAATGTACAACTTGGAACCTTTATCGATGCCAAAATCCATTTGAATGTAGTCGGTGTACCGCTTCACAAATTTCAGTTCTGAGACTTTTTCGTCATTCTTCACCCCTGGTATTTTAGTCTTTCCTTCAGAGTGCTGTAATACCAATGTGGTATTCCAGAGCTCGATTGCTTTCCCAATGAGTTTGATCACTTTGGAGTGGATCTTGTGCAATTGCATGCATTTTATCATCCATGAATGTGGAACACGATCAAAAGCTTTTTTTGTAGTCTATCCATGCTGTGGACAATTTGTTTCTTCACGTTTTATAGTTTTTGCGTATTTCCTTGTTTACTAGTAGGTGGTATATTATTCCGTAGCGTCCTCTATTACAACCCTTCTGTTCTGTCTCTACACCTCCTTCTTGTGCTAAGTGATGGTACATCATTTCTGTGATGAAGTTTGTATGTCAGAACCCATTAGAAGTTTGTATGTTGTTGGTGGACATGTCATTTGTCTATACTTCTGAGGTAGTTGGGTTTCTTCAGATTTTAGAATGAGGAAGGTATTACCCTTTGGCAGCCATTCCTACATTTCCTGATCCTCTTTGATAAGTTAATTAAATGCTCGAGCGTATTGAACGTGGAGAGCATCTGATTGCTTTAGCCAGAATATCAGAATCCAATCTTGGCCAGAGTTTTTGAAGTTTACCATTTTTGTGAGTTGTCTCGTTTTTTTTGTATTTTTTTTGCATCAATTATTACTGGGGGCAATTTCCTCGATATGTTGCTTCTTCTCTTCCAGGTTTCGGATCCATTCCGCTTCCTCATTGTGTTCTTTTCGATCTTCATAAATTCCTTTCCAGAATCGTTCTAGTTCATCTTTTTCAGGAGAGGACGACACATTCTGCTTCCATTTCCCGAGGTCGCGGTATAATCTTTTTGGGTTGTTTTCAAACATCTGGCCTTGTTTTCTCCTGATGTTAACCACATCATAGGTTTTTATTTTCCTTGCTATCATTACACCACTGAATCAGGTATCCTGTAAGTGTATATATTCAACCAGATTCAGGGGTGTAATGGCTGAGCATCTGCTCTGAGGCTGGGTTGTCAGCAGTTAAAACCCTGGCTAAGTCATAATAAAGACTTTAAAAATGTAAAGTGCTGCTTCTTTGCTTGATGCTCAGCATTTAACAGCATAGATTATGGACAACCAACCACAGCGCAGGCTTGATGGGCCAAATGGCTTCTCATGTTCCTTGTAAGAGAACACATATGATTAACACACCACATACACACACACCAAACCAAAGCGCAAGAGTAAACACTCATTTTCACCAAAAAATAATCAGAAACTCACTGCCGAGTATCGAAAATATATGGATCTATCATACCTCATCGTGAGGAATGAGCTTCACCACGACGATGTCCCCATCAAGTGCCCGGTTGCGCCTCTCAACACCGTCAATGAGGATATCTGTGTCACCGGTCTGCAAAAAGGATCACGTTCTCCACAAAGAAAATAAAATCAAAGATACAATTATAATCTCCCAAGATACCACGATCTTTTCTACCCACGTTATCCCTTCTCAGGTCCACTTCTTTCCAAGATTCGAATTTTTCCTTCCTGAAAGCTTGCGAGAAATTCCTGTTATTCACCTTTGTGTCCTCCCCTTGCCCTCATTCTTCCCCACATCCCTCATTTCTCCAAGTCTCCCTCTATTTTGTCCCTCAACCCTGCTTGTTGGTGTGTTTCCCCTCCCCTCTATTTCTAGTTTCTTTTGTTCTGTTTCATCCTCTTGTAGCTCTTCCATGAGCCTCAACATTGGACACAAAAATAAAAAGATGCTACACAAATCTGCGGTTGAAGGTTAGTAGCCTCGATGCATGTGTGGACAAAGGCTGGGAAGGACAGCCAAATAAAATAAAAGTAGTAAAAGTCATTTTTGCCATGAAAAGCCAATTAAATACAAGTTGTTTCAAATATTTCTAGAATAAGTGCAATGATTTGCTTTCATAACAAATTAATGATCTTTACCCCCAAACGTCAAGAATTAATCAAGGATTTCCAATTGTTCGTGTGTGCACAAAGGATGTATAATTACCGCAGGTAGTTTGGTGCAACCTGGGGCAGTGTATTATAAATAACAAGAGTGAGAATTGCTTTGCAAGACATGACTCTGACCGATGTGATATTTATTAAATCCAAAAAGGTCATAACTGTGAAACATTGACAAAATGCCCTGAAACTCAAACTTTTTCTGCAACTTATCATAATAAAGCCATGTACTGAGTTTAGATTGGATATGTTAAAGGGTGTGGGGGAGTCTGGAAAACCACAGGTGGGACGGATGCACAGACGGAAAACAAACCTAATAATAACGTAGGTGATTAATAACAAGTAAAAAAAGACATAAAATGTAAGAGCTCCTTTTGTTTTAGTAAGTTTGCTGTACGGAGGTAAAAGGCGAGCCCATATTCGTGTGTCATTAAAATGGCCGCCAGTCTACCAGTCGGCCATCTTTGATCAGATCGCAAAATAAAGTGAGGTGCACGTGTATGCCATCATGCACTGTGTTTGCACCAAGTTTGAACAAAGTCAGACCTTGCATGTCTGAGAAATGGATGAGGACACATTTAAGGTACGAAAAGTCATCCGGTTCCTTCTGGTTCTATTTTCACTTCTTGTTCCGCTTCTTGAGCGACGGTGGCGGTTCTGCTTCAGGGTCTCTGCCAACTTTCTCAAAGATAAGTTTTCCGGTCGTTCTTGTCGCATTTTTACTGTCATTTTGTTAAACTCCGCCATCGAAGATGGATGGAGGTTACTGTTTTCACCCCTGTCTGTTTGTTTGTTTGTGAACAGTATTACGGAAAAACTCCTGGACGGATTTCGACGAAACTTGGTGGTGGATTAGGTATGGTCCAAGGATCATGCCATTAGATTTTGGACTTGGTCCAAAGTCCAATATGGCTGCTATGGTGGCCATTTTGAAAAAATATTTGAATTTTTGTTTTTGCATTTCTACATGTTTTAAGTGATTTCCAACCAAAAATAAATAAATTTTTTAGAGAAAAAAAAAAAAATTTTGCAACTTTTTTCCAAAACAATTTTCGATTTTATTTGAAAAATATTTGAATTTTTTTTTTTTTTGCATTTCTTCATGTTTTAAGTGATTTCCAACCCCAAAAAATGTTAGAGGAAAAAAAACCCCAAAATTTTGCAACTTATTTTTCAAAAAAATTTCGATTTTATTTTTTGGGCATTTCTACATGCGCGTCAATCTCGTTTAGTTTATTCAATCGTGGTTCAGTAGAGTCTGATTCGTTTTGACCTACAATGAATAGGACATCAGGTTCACTTAAGCGAACCAGCACTATTGGCGGCGGAGGTTTTGCACTCTACCGAGTGCTCCCCTCTAGTTATCTCTGTGTTTGCTGTGTGTTTCTAGTTGTCCTATGTTAAAAATTGTGCAAAGTGAAGTTTTCATCGTATTTTCATATCGGGTTTCCTTGAGGCCTACCCTTCTTCCTGCTTGTGTGCTCGATGGTGTGTATTGTATTTTCTCCTTATTTCCCTCGCCGAAGGATTCGGAGAGAGTATTGCATTTGAGTCCGTTTGTTTGTTTGACTGTCTTTACGCACAGAACTTTCGTGTTTTTCTCCGCAACTGCTTATCGGATTGAGATGAAATTTTTACCATTGGTGCGACTACTCATGTAGAATGATTTAATAATTATGACGTCATAGGTCACGTGGTGTGGCAGCCATATTGGAAAAATGGAAAAACTTTGGACCTCTGCATCTCTAAATCGGACCAAGGACAAAAATTAAACTTGGCACATGGCAAGTACTCCTCCTGGGGAATAAATGTTTTATGACGTCGTAGGTGCCCTCATTATGACGTCACAATTTCATATGTAGAACGCCACATCCAATCAGTCTGAACATTTTTGAGGGTCATCGAGGGATAAAATGGTCCACAGAAAAATAAAAATTAAGGATGTCATCAGTCACATGATTCGGCAGCCATATTGTTTAAAAAAAAAAAAACCTTCAAAAATCTTCTTCTCTGAAGTGGCTGAATAGATTGAGGTGAAACTTTACACATATGACCACCTATCCATGAGGAAGAAAAGGGTCACACATTACATCATAGGTCACATGTTTTGGCAGCCATATTGGATTTACCCCAAAAAACCTATAAAAATACACCACTCAAAAGAAGTCCTGGTGAGGGTTTGCAATCCCTGATTGCTCTTTTTCTTGTTACCATGAGTTTTTATTTTCTCCACTTTTCCTTCCACCCTCCTTCTATCCCTCTTAACCTTACCCTCTGTTTCATGTCATAAAATATAAAAACAAGTTAGAATTGCGAACATACCCCGTGGGAGTTCATTCGTATAACTCTCAGATGAGCGATAGCACGGACGACAGATAGTTTTGAAATTTGGTAAGATTTTCATCACATCAGAAAAAGAAACCAGAACACCTCACAAGAGTGAGCCGAGTTTCATATCATCATTTGCGACATAATTTTGCGTTGGGCATCGCCCAGCACATTTAATTTTATTTTTAAATTACAATTTTAAGAAAATGGACCGAAAAGGCCGGAATCGCACTTTGGGCTCAGTTATTGCCTGGAGAATGGTCTCTAGAATATACCTGTCAAGTGGGGTTCGGTTCCGTTCACTAATAACATAGAAATAACAATTTTTAAAAATGGGCCAAAATGGGCCGTTCTTCGGCCCGAAGGGCCGCCATCGCACTTTAGACTCAGTTAATGCCTGCACATATGTGTCTAGTATATGCCTGTCAATTTTCATCGAATTCTGTTTTCGAATAATGGAGAAATAGATGTTCAAAAGAACTGTACACAAGAAAAGAGAGAAAGTGAGCGGCGCTTCGACCCCGTGGGGTGGAAGACCCCACGGGGTTAAAAATACAACAAAAAAAATACCTTTTACCTCACCTTGTACCCCATGTGACTTCCTGCACCGACTTCTTCCTCCTCCTTCTGCCGAAATACCATCAATTGCTTTTGCCAACCCACATTCACCATACTCTTTCACGATTTCGTATTCAACCTTTCCTTCACTTGATCTTACCTAATCTTTAAAAAAAAAAAAAAAAAATATATATATATATGTATATTTTAACCTCTCACGTTACAACCCCCCCCCAACCCGCACCCCACCCTAACCAATGTTTCTCCACCTCTTCTTCTTCTTCCAGGAACTTTTGCCAAACTTCCAGCTTCCTTCTGCGTTTATCAATACAAATTCACCAACACCTACACGATTTTTCTTCAACCTTTCCTTTTCCTTTTACCTATTCTCATGTAATCTTTATCAAAAAATAAATAAATAATAAAATATTAACGATCTCGTAAAATGTTACAACTTTTCTCCCGCGGTGAGGCCGAGTCTTTGGGCCTCTCACTCTCTCACTCCAGACAGGTCGGTGGTCTTTCTGTCTTCTACCATCTCTTCTCTGGTCTCGCCCCCCTTGCTCTGTCTGCGATTTGTCCCCATCAAATTTCCATAGGGCGTTCAAGGTCCGCCAGCAACCCCCTTCTGGCAAAACTACCAAAATCACCAAACACTGCTCACCTTCCCTCTTTCATTCCTCATTTTCCCTGCCTTTAGAATAAACTCCCACACTCTCTTCAATCCCATTCTTCCCTCCAGGCCTTCAAAACAGCTGTTCACCACCACCTATCTTCCCCCATCATAAATCTTGATCTTTTCTACCCCCGTTAATCCACCCCAAACCCACCTTCTTCAAATTTCCTGCTTTCCTTCCTGAAAATCCCTGTAATGTCCATCTTGTACACCCCATGTTCCCCGCCCTATCCCTCTCCCTTCCACAGATCTCCTAATGTATCTGTTCCCCACTGTTTTGTCCTTCCCTTTCCCGCCCCTCTTGTCTCCTGTCCCACGTTGTGTGTTAGCGCTCATAAGAGCATCCACAATGTATCCAGAAAAATAAAACAAAAACAAAAAACTTCCTCTTTCACACGTGTGGTTCTCGTTATTATATCATAATTCACTACTCTTCTTCTTCTTTTTCTTCTTCAAAAGCTGTTTTCAATTTGACCTTTCCTTCATCCCGTGTCCAAAAAGCCTAAAAAGCCGAAAAAGTCCCATTGTGACAACGTGTCTTTTCTCCATTCTCTTAATTCTCCTTCATTGCATCCCTCACGTAATATCTTTAATCGCATCTCTGACTTTAAAATTTTTTTAATCCGTTGGCAATGTATGTTCGTGTTCCATAAATCATACTTTTTTTCCATCTTCAGTGCCAATTCACCCCACCTCCTTAAATCTACATCCTCCTCACCTCTCAGTTGGTATCCCCTCTTCTTACCCCTCCCATCTTGCCCCTCATCCTACCTTTGCTCTTGGCACCTCTTCACTGTCTTCTGCTTCAGTGTCAGCTCCTCCTCTGTTGGCTCAAAGTGTGTGGTGTTCCAACACCTGTGGGCTCCATTCTAACCAAACATTCTAACCAAACTCTCTCAATCAGTGCACTCATCATCACAAACATGCTCCTTCCTTCCTCTCATCACACATCACCTTCTTCCCAACCCTTCAAATATTGCACCTTCCCCTGCCCGCTCGTGGCATCTGGTGGCGTCTAGTTAAATCTGTTTCTGGTGTACGTTTCTCCTCCATCCCCTCCCTTACCTCAAATGGCCGCACTGCTGATACCGCACGTGAAAAGGCTGAATGCCTCCAATCCGAGTTTGCTTCGAAATCTTGTATCCCAAACCCGTCGTTTACTGTACCCACCTTACCCAGTCACACCCAGCTGTTCCTGGACTCTGTCTCCTTTTCTCCTGACAAGGTGGAGAGCTTGCTGTCAAACCTCGACTCATATTCCGCAACCGGTCCAGACGGCATTAGCCCACGTGTCCTAAAAACATGCTCTGCTGTTGCTCACCCTCTCTCTGTTCTAGTCACTCTCTCATTTGCTCAAGGTCATCTGCCATGTGCTTGTAAATCAGCAAACATTACTGCTCTGCATAGAAAAGGTGCAAAAACAGATCCCTGCAACTGCAGACCAATCAGCGTTCTCCCAATCATCAGCAAGGTTTTGGAATCCATCATCACTTCAGACATGAAATCTTTCCTCTTCTCCAATGGCTTGATTTCCGATCATCAATTTGGATTCAGACCAGGTCACTATAGCATGGATATGCTTCTTCTGCTCTCCCAACAATGGATGGAGGTACTCAATGCCAGACATGAAATCAGACCCATCTGCTTGAATACATGGCATGCCTTCGATATGGTGTGGCACCTTGCCGCACTCATCAAACTCTCTTCCTATGGTATTCAAGGCCATCTCCACTCATGGCATGCAGACTTCCTCTCCTGTGTCAGGTAATGTGTAGCCCTTAATGGAGTTCTGTCACTCCCCCCCCCACCCCCCTTTCCTTTCCAGGCTGGAGTTCCTCAAGGCAGTCTTCTGGGCCCTGTTCTTTTTCTGGTTTTCATCAATGATCTCTCCGATTGTGTGGAAAATCCTCTTTATCTCTTTGCTGATGACTCCACCCTCTGCCGTACCATCTGTCATCTCTCAGATCGGCAAGCAGCAGCTTCTTCGCTCTCTGCAGATCTGGATAAAAATCACAAACTGGTCGAAAACATGGAACATGACTTTCAATCCTGACAAACCTCTCACTCTCACTATGTCTCTCCGAAAGGACTGTCTGGAAACCGCCCCCACCCACCCCCATATACTGTCTCAACAATCCCCTTGAAGAAGTCCTTTCATTCAAGCTTCTGGGTCTCACAATCTGTCATGATCTTTCCTGGGAAGCCACATTTCTAAGCTGGCCTCCAAAGCCAGTCACCGACTGGGCATCCCCTGTCGTGCAAAGTCCTTCCTTGCACACTTGAGCTCCTGACTACATACAAAGCTTTCGTCCACAGCCTGATGAAGTGCTGCTGTCTCCTCTTCGTGGTGCTCCCACCTCTCACCTTTCACAGCTTCACACTGTGGAAACCAAAGCATTTAGGATCATTGGTATCTCCCGCGATGAGGCTGTCTTTGGGTCTCTCACTCTCTCACCGCAGGCAGGTCACTGGTCTTTCTGTCTTCCGCAGTCTCCTCTCTGGCTCCCCCCCCCCTCCGCTCTGCCTGATATATGTCCCATATATATTTCTGCAGGGCACTTAATGCCCCCCAGAAACCCCCTTCTGGTAAAACTACCAAAATCAAGAATTACTGTTCACCTTCACTCTTTCATTCGTCTTTTTTCCCCCACCTTTGGAACAAACTCCAACAATCTCTTCAATCCCACTCTTCCCTCCAGGTCTTCAAAACAGCTGTTCACCACAATCTCATGTCTTCCCCCATCCAAAACCACAATCTTTTCTATCCCCGCTTATCCACCCCAAACCCTCCTCCTTCAAATTCCCTGTTTTCCTTCACGAAAGTCCCTGTCGTGTCAGGTCCTAAAAGTCCTGGAGTGTACATCTTGTTTACCCTGTGTACCCCGCCGCATCCCTCTCCCTTCCACAGATCTCCTCATGTATCTGTTCCCCACTGTATTTTCCTTCCCTCTCCTGCCTCTCTTGTCTCCTGATTCCCTTGTTGTGCATTTCTGTGCATTAGCTCTTATATGAGGCTCGACAGTGTATACAAAAAAAGGAAAAAAGTAATAAAATCGCCACCAGTCAGCCATATTGGATTTGATCTCGAAAAATGACATGCATATCCAAGCCATCATTCCTTATCTGTGTGTGAAGTTTGAACAGCGTCGGTAAATGAATGTCTGAGAAATGGTTGAGGACGTATTTGACACCGGTTTATTTTTGTTACAATTAAAACGGTTGCCAGTCAGCCATATTGGATCTGATCTCTCGAAGCAATGACGTACACAGGTAAGCCATCATTCGTTATCTGTTTGCCAAGTTTGAACAACATCGGTAAATGCATGTCTGAGAAATGGTTAAGGACATGTTCAACGTCGGTTCTTTTTTACAACTATAATGGTGGCCAGTTGGCCATCTTGGATCTGATCTTAAAGAAAAATGACATGTATATGTAACCCATCATTCGTTATGTGTGCCAAGTTTGAACAACATCGCTAAATGCTTGTCCGAGAAATAGTTGAGGACATGTTCACCATCGGGGGTTTTTTTTTTTTTTTACAACAAAAGTGGTTGCCAGTCGGCCAGCTTGGATCTGATCTTGAAGGAAAATGACAGGCATATGCATTATGCAAGGTATCATGCATTTCTGTTGTTGTTGTTGTTCGTCTTTCGGCTGCTCCCGTTACGGGTCGCCACAGCGGATCATCCGTTATGATCCGCATACTAATTTGGCACAGGTCTTACGCCGGATGCCTTTCCTGACGCAACCCTGGTCGCCTCTTACAACACAGGGATAAGGATTGGATTTCGCCATGATTCCGGGCTGCCCTACACCCTCTCATAGCGCGGCCCAGCACAGAGCACCCATCCTCAAGCGATCCTCCAACCCAAGCCTCCGAGTAGCCGGGTTACAGGCGCACGCCACTACGCCCGGTGTATCATGCATTTCTGAATGACAAGTTTAAACAACATCGGTGAATGAATGTCCGAGAAATGGTTGAGAGGGTGTTCGACACTGGGTTTTTTTGTTTGTTTTCCAACTAAAATGGTCGCCAGTCTACCAGTCGGCCATCCTTGATCAGATCACACGTGTTTGCCATCATGTACTGTGCTTGTGCCAAGTTTGAACAAAATCCGACCATGCACGTCTGAGAAATGGATAGGAACACATTTAAGTAACAAATTGGCCTCGGCCATCTTCGATCTGATCTCAAAAAAAAAGACATGCCTACCTGAACCATCATTCACGACCTGGGTGCCAAGTTTGAACTAGATCGGTAAATACATGTCCGAGAAATGGTTGAGGACGTGTTCGACACTGGGTATTTTTGCAACTAAAATGGCCGCCAGTCTGCCATCTTTGATCGCATCATGAAACAATATGACATGCATATGCATACCATCATTTGTTGTCTTTGTGCCAAGAATGAATAAAATAGGTCCATACATATCCAAGATATGGTTGCGGACACACGCACGCACACACACACACACACACACACACACACACACACACACACACACACACACACACACACACACACACACGCGGAAATCGAGACCAAATCCATAAGTCCCAGTTTCAGACCAAGTCCAACGGGGGCTAATAACGTGTGAATGGATATCACCATGAATTTTACAAATCACTACTCTAGTCACAACCAATCTACTTTGTAAGGATAAACAAGGCACTACACATCCAGTGGATACCGAGGGATGACAGGTGTAGGTATAGGAAGGAGCATGGAGAAAAACAAGAATTGGGGGCTCAGGGGTTCAAGCAAAATTTTGTAAAGAGAGGATTTAGAATTGAGCCCAAAATAACATTTCTTCTTTTGCCATGTCTATCATGAACTTTAAATGAATGAGTGTACCAAGGGAGCATGGAGTGTTTAAACGGGATCATTCAAACAAACAACAAATGTTCATAACCTGAGAATGAATCATTTAATGTTTATGGAATACATTCTCAAATTATTTCTTGTCTCATCGATCGGTGCTCAAATTACAGGAGGAAGACTGTTGGTGGCGAATGATCGAAAACAACTTGGATGTGGAATGAAGTGAGATGTGAAATTATTTTCATGAATGAACAAGAAAACGAGCAATCAGAGATTGCAGACCCTCGGCACGACTTCTTTTATGTGGTGTTTGTGTACTGGTGTGTTACGTAATTAATAAGAGACATAACTAGAAATGCCACTTTATAACTGCTGGCAGTGATGAGCGGGTGCCAAGACGTCCCACTTTGATGGAACCCCGCTTTGATCAGGCACATGACACTAACCCATGATGTTTATTATTATTCAATTGAATTTAGAATGGGATTAAAATTAATTCAATTCAAATCAAATGGAAGACCAAAGAGGTGTAGTCCTGCATTGGAGTACTCAGAAGGAAACTGGAAAATATTTGGGTTTCAGCTGCTACTCATCTACCCTTAAACCCATCCAGGCACAGCCAAGTGAGTCATTAAAAAAAACAAAAATATTATTACAATAGTTCTGGCTGCCACATCATGCGTCCAATCAGGTTGAAATTTAAAACATATATTCCCCATCATCGCTAGATCATAATTGTGAAGTTTCACGACGATTGATGAAGCGGTTCAAGAGAAATAATAAAAAAAAAGATTTTTGTTCAATCCAAATGGCTGCTAGACCATGTGACATCAATTATTCATGAATACCCATCCGCAAGGCTGCGAAAACAAGAATTTTCACCTCGATCTGTTCAGCCATTTCAGATAAGCCATTAAAGGTAAAAAATAAATAAATAAATAAAATTGCTGCCGAATCATGTGAATGATGACATCATCAAATATTTTTTCTGTGGACCATTTTATCCCATGATAACCCTCAAAAATTTTCATATTGATCAGATGTAGTGTTCTCCATATGCAATTATGACATCATAATGAAGGCACCTATGACATCATTAAAAAAAACACTTATTCCCCATGAGGAGTACTTACCATGTGCCAAGTTTCAATTTTTTCATCAGAGATACAGAGGTCCAAAGTTTTTCCGTTTTCAGCACATGGCTGCCACACCACGTGACCAATGATGTCATAATTATAAATACATTCTCCATGAGTAGTCGTTCCTATGGTGAACATTTCGTCTCAATCCGATAAGCGGTTGCGAAGAAAAACACGAAAGTTCTGTGCGGACAAACAAACAGACAGACCGGCAAACAAAGAAGCAAACAAACGGACCCATATGCAAAACCCTCTCCCCTCCAGCGAGAGTAATTATCCATTCCACATCAAGGTGAAGGCAGTTGGACACCTGCATGCAGGTCGTGGATGCAGGGGGCAGGGGGTTGGGAGGTCGTTTCACATTACAAGGCGTTTCACATGAAAAAAACATGTTTTCACTTTGTCATTATGGGGTATTTTGTGTGGATCGGTGACAAAAATCTCAATTCAATCCATTTTAAATTCAGGCTGCAACAACAAAATGTGACAAAAGTCGAGGGGTGTGAATACTTTGTGAAGGCACTGTACATAAGTGGGCTGCGGCTCGAGTCTGGTATTAATGGAAACACCGGGGTACATGGGCCGTAAAACGTACATGGAAAGTATGGCCACAAGAAGAGTCCTCAGTGACAACGAACAGGGTGTAATCGTTGGTGCGCATTTGGCTGGCACTTCAGTGACAAAGACTGTGGAAATTGCAAACATGCCACGAAGAACCGTCTCGAAGGTGATGTCAGCCCCGTAAAATAAGGAATGACATCATCATGAAAGGACAACAAGGGGCGCAAGCGCAAACTTGACAAGTGTGATGCACGGGCATAAGTTCAGACTGTGAGGCGAAACAGGAGAGCAATGGTGGACAAACTGTGTGTGAGGTTAGACGGGGATTGTGAACATTCCGCATCGTCGAAAACAGTCAGAAGGGAACTTCATAGGGCTGGATAACATTGCTGGGTTGCTATGCACAAGCCTCTCAACACCTGGCAATAACTGCTTGCAGGTCCAGTGGTGCAATGAGCATTAGCAATGGACTTCAGAGCAGTGGAGGAATGGGATATGGTTTGACAAGTCATTCTTCACCATGTTCTCAACAAATGAACATGTGCACGTGGGGCGACAGCCCAAGGAGCTCCAGAGCCCTCAGTGCCTGTTCCAACAGTTAAAGGTTCCGTCGGTTCCATAATGATGTCAGGCGCATTTTTGTGGCATGGCCTGGATCCACTTATTCCATTATAAGGCAGGGTTGATGCAGCGCCCTACGTTATCATCCCGAGCGATCATTTGCATCCCGTAATGCAACATTTCTTCACTGCTGAGAGTGGTGCCTTTCAGGCCAACAATGCTCCAGTGCACAGGACACGTGTTATCACTAGGTGGCTTGAGGAGCGTGAGGACGAAGTTACACATCTTCCTTGGCCCTCTCAATCACCAGACCTCAATCCTATAAGCATTTGTGGGACTGTCTGGAGATGCACTGAGGACAGCGGTTTCCACCTGCATCAAACCGACATGAATTGGAGCACTTCCTTGTGGAAGAATTTTTTATTTTTATTTTATGTTGAATGCGCCAGTCATGGACTAAATAGTCCTTATCGAGGCCAGGCCTTAGATAAAAGAACTGTATCGATAGAAAAGTAAGGTAAGAGAATAGTCTCAGAGTTTTTGAGAAAAAAAATCTGCTTTTTGAAAAGGGGAAGGTCATAAGTGTTTGGGAAGATGTGAGAAGGTAAAGAGTTCCAGAGTTTGGCAGTGGAGGGGAAGAAACAAACATCGTAACGGCCCACCCTTGAGTTGCCAATGGACACACAATAATCACGTGATGTAGTGGCTTGTCGAGTATTCCTTGGTCTCGCTCATGGTGGAGGTACACAAGCAGCACGTTCTTGCGAGCAGAAACCGAAGTAATATCAATAGAAAAGAGAAAGACAGCCGACTATGCGGCATAATTTGAGCAGGTTGAGTTTTGAGGTCACATTGGTAGAGTTGACAAGTCGAATAACTTTGAATTCAATTCTGTCCAGTAAGTATGTGGAGCTGGAACCTCCCCAGATGTGAGAGCAGTACTCTATACAAGGACAAATCAATCCTTTATATAGTTGGAGCAACTGTTCAGAGGAGAAGAAGCTTCGACATTTGAACAGGACTCCTAATTTCTTCGAGGCAGACTTAGCTATTTGAGTAATGTGTGGATTCCACAATAAATTTGATGTTAGAGCGATAACTAGTGGGTTTATTGTATCACATGGTGTAATTGTGGAGCTTTCAAAGGAGATTGGAGAGTTGAGAGGAGTTTTAGAGAGAGATGGGAAGAAATTGAGTTTTTGAAGCATTAAACTTAACTTGATTACATTTGCCCGACTGGGAGATCTTGTCCAAATCCAAATTTAAAGAGGTGGCTGTGATGAAACGAGATGTAGATCGAGTGAGGGAAGATGGGGCAGATGGGAAAGACATGGAGGAATGTAATGTTGAATCATCAGCATACGAGTGCATTTGGTTATTTGTGGAAGAAAGGTCATTGATAAAAGGAAGGAATAGTGTTAGGGACAGAACAGAACCCTGAGGTACACGCTGTTGATAGGGAAGAGAGATGTTGAACCATCAGCTTTTTTTTTTTTGAGATATCAAGGCCTACAACAATCGCTAAAGTCTCTCAAAGAAGAGGCCCAGACATTCCTCATGTTAGAAAGGATATCACCTGTAGATCTTGCCTTGCGAATGCCGTATTGGTGGTCAGATAGAAGACTGTGAGATTCAAGATGCTTGAGAAAATTGGAATTGAGAAGACATTCAAAGACTTTGGAAACAGTCGAGGTCAGAGCAATAGGACGGTCGTTAGAAGGGTTTGAACGATCACCCTTCTTTAAAAATAGGCTGTACTAAGGCATGTTTCCAGGTAAGAGGAAAAGTTTGGGTTTTTAAACAAAACCGAAACAAACGAGCAAGCACGGGTGCAAGTTCTGAAGCACATTCCTTCAAGACACGCGGAGGAATGCCATCTTGCCCATAGGCCTTGCTTATGTCCAGAGAGAGGAGTATTTTTTTTGACTGCAGGGAGGGACATGGGATTGGTGAGGGAAGCATCAGAGAGAGGTGGAACGTTAGAGTCATCCAGTGTGGAGTTGGAGGAGAAAAGAGAACCAAAAAGAGTTGCTTTATCAGTCGGAGAGACATCGATAGTATCATCGGAACAGAAAAGCGAAGGAAAGGGAGAGCGACATACTTTTAGCTAAGGAGCAGAAAGATGTATTTGTGGAAGAAGATGAGAGGTTGTCACATTTCTTTTGAATAAAGGAATGCATCGCCTCACAAATTGTTGACTCCATGCCACGTCATATCCATGCCGTCCTGGATGCACATGGTCGCCCAGCACTCTACGAAGTGATATTCTGTTTGTGTTTCCATTTTTTTGTCTACTATCGAAGTTTGGAGAGGTTGAAATCTACAACCAGTCTTACGACAGCCATTTCAGAGTCAATACCCATATCAGCAGTACGACTACTTTAGGTCATCAGCCATTTTGAGTGGGTAAACGACTCACGTGGACTTTATAGACCTCAAAAGTTATGGACCTCATGATTCACAAGACCATAGACCTACCTTTATAACCAAATTCATAAAATTGTTCACCTCCCTATATTCACAGGATGAACTCTCACATGGTTAAAGCAGAAATGAAAATAAAATTCAAAATGAAAGCAAGACGTTTCTTCTCACCCTTCCACTATCACCACATTTTAAAGTGTTTCATGTGCTTACATCTATCCGCTCATCTTGAAACGAGATCAAAGCATTCAACATGGATTACAGTCTCGGACAACATACTCACAGGATTTGGAACGTAGGCTTCTCGGAAATTCTTCTTATTTATTCGAATTGCTCCCTGTGGACACAAACAAAGTAATCATCATCCATGCAATATGACTCGGTGATATATCAGGCTCTTGAAACATCTGTCAAAGCACCAGTCAAGCTTTACAAAAAGCTTTGTAGGTCACATGATGCACAGGAAGGTAATATATCTGGATTGTTTACACATAAAGAGTTCCCTTTGCGTTTGGATTTCCATTGTTAATACAAACGGGAGGTTGTTCAGTTTAATTGGTGGCCTCAATCCCTCCTTTATAACTAGTGTGAACGGCATCAGTGACTGGTCTTCAAATCAGATGCTGTGCCAACTCTTTATTGAAATCTTGATGTTTTTAATGTTTAATCCGTGTCTGCCCATAATTTCCAACATGTCTGGTCTTGGAGCGACCACCATCTGCAATGGCACGGACAAACAGAAATCAACCGCCTTTCCCTCTAATCTTGAAGAATGGCAGTCTTCTGAATCTACAATATTCCCTTTGATCCCAAACGAAATAATCACATTGATAATTAATCAAATTTAAAGCTGATCCTCTTTTCCAAAGCAGGAAATGCTACTTATACAATTGCAGTGATGGAATGAGGTTAGAATTTGAAGCAAATCCCCAATCCAAAACCATGATCTTTTCTTTCGTCGTCAACCCCCCCCCCCACCCCAAGCCTCCCCACCCCAATCCCTCCTCCTTCAAAATTTTCAGTATCAATCTTGTCCACCCCATTTCTCCCCACACCCATTGTTTGTCCGCCTCTGCCCGTCTTGGTCTTCAACTCTGCTGTCGGTGTCCTCCCCCCCCCCCAATACTGTTCCTTTTTTCCTGATCATTCAGTGAACTAGAACACGCTCTTCCATGAGCCTTGACTATGTACATAAAAAATGAAAAAAAGAAAAGGTCAAAGCATCTCTTTGACATACAGGTGTGTCATAATTTTACATAGTCTGGAAACAACCTCGAGAATAGGACAGTCTTGACCTTCATTGTCAGGAATGACCTTCTCTGGGCAAAGCACATTTCACATCTTGGCTCCAAGGATTGTTTGAGTCAGTATGTATATATATGTAAAAACAGTAGACTAGGCGTAAGTCGGCAGCGTGTAACTCGTCACTTCGCCTAAGTCGGCAGCGTCAAAAAGTCCCGAATTTATCTAATGTAAAATCGACTTCCAGACTTTGAATAAAGTCTGTAAGTCGTCATCTCTAAGTCGTCACTTCGTCTAAGTCATCAGATGTTGTCCATTCCCGCGTAATGCAAATTCAAGTAAATTACCACGCCTAACTCGTCACACGGAACTTCTACCTCGTAAGAAGCCCGATTTCATGGAATCGTGATGCGCGGGCTATTTATAACTGCGCTGCGTTCAGCTCAGTCAGCGCGCCGTCCCACATGCATCTGAAGAGGTAGACAGGCTGCGCAATGCAGTCTCTGGCAAAGGAGTAAAGTAAAGTAAAGTAATCTCTTCTTCTTCTTCTTTCGGCTGCTCCCGTTAGGGGTCGCCACAGCGGATTATCCATATGATCCGTATAGTGATTTGGCACATGTTTTACGCCGGATGCCCTTCCTGACGCAACCCTGGTCGCCTCTTACGACACAGGGATATGGTACACCTATTTTAACCGGAGTATACACCGGCCCAGTACACTGGTACTCATTTCGCCGACCTCAGTAGGATGGCAGGCTGAGTCAACCCCCTGGTGTATTAATTTAGTGGCCCAACGGGGCTTGAACTCAGGACCTCTTGGATCCCAAGCCGCTGCCCAAACCACTGCGCCAACACCAGGATATATATATATATATATATATATATATATATATATATATATATATATATATATATATATATATATATATATATATATATATATATATATATATATATATATATATATATATATATATATATATATATATATATATATATATATATATATAGTCGTGGCCAAGCATATTGGCACCGTTGCACTTTTTTTCAAATAACTCACAATTTTCTCTCAAAAGAAGTTAAAACTGACAAAAGCATTTGGTCTCCACAATTCTTAATTTCAATGTTAATTTTACAGAACCTTTGTTTCTCATTCAGAACTTTATATATCCTTTTAAATCAGACAAATAAAAAGAAATGGCATTGTCAAAATTATTGACACCCTCGACTTAACATTTGGTCACACAGCCTTTGGACAAAATAACTGCAGTCAAGCACTTCCTTTCGCCATGAATGAGCTTCCTACACCTCTCTACTGGCACTTTGTCCCACTCTTCCTGTGCAAACTGCTTCAGTTCTCCCAGATTTGAAGGGTACCTTCTCCCAACTGCTGTTTTTAGATCTCCCCACAGGTGCTCAATGGGATTTAGATCTGGACTCATTGCTGGCCACTTTAGAACAGTCCAGTGTTGTCTTGAGCCATTTCTGAGGGCTTTTTGAAGTGTTTGGGGTCATTAGCCTGATGCAAGACCCAGGACCTTCGATGGAGTCCCAGCTTTCTGACACTGGGTTGAACATTTCGCTCCAAAATGCCTCCTTGGTAATCTCCTGATTTCATGATGCCATGCACACATTCAAGGCACCCAGTGACAGAGGCAGCACAGCAACCACAAAACATCACCGAACCTCCTCCATGTTTGACTTCAGGGAAGGTGTTCTTTTCTTTGAAGGCTTCCTTTTATTTTCTGTAAACATGGAGATGATGTACTTTTCCAAAAGGTCTAATTTGGACTCGTCTGTCCACCGGACATTCTCCTGGAATGATTTTAGCTTGTTCAGGTGTGTTTTGGAAAACTCCAATCAGGCTTTCTTATGTCTCTCTCTCAGCAGTGGGGTCCTTCTGTTTGTTTGGCAGTTGAATGAGGTGCTTTCCCCACCATTCAAACAATCCTTCGCTGTAATCTTCGATCAAGTTTTCGCTTGCGGCCACGTCCAGGGAAGTTGGCTACAGTGCCATGGGCCTTAAACTTCCTGATAACATTGCGTACGGTGGACAAAGGAGCATCAAGGTCTCTGGACATGGACTTGTAGCCTTGAGATTGTCCATGCTTGGCTACAATCTTGTGTCTGACCTCCTCAGACAATTCCCTGGTTTTCTTTCTTTTCTCCATGCTCATTGTGGTGCATACAGTGACACAAAACAGCAGAATGACTCCTTTTCTCTGTTCAAACTAGTTGCATGGGTGATTTTTACATTGCAGGCATCTGCAATTCACAACAGGTGAGTTCATCTCCAAAGTAAGGGAGAATCACCTGCTTGAAATCTAATTCTTTCTCACAACTTCTAAAAGGTGCCAATAAGATTGTCTGGACCATTTTAAGATTTATGTATGGAATAAGCTAAGATTTAGTTTTTTTTTTCAGCTTCTTTGTTTTGTTCCACTGCAAACCAAAGAAATACATGTGTGAATGCCAAAAGATTTTTTTAATTTCAATTATTTTCTGGAAGAAATGGTGCATTATTTGAAAAAAGTGCAAGGGTGCCAATATTTTTGGCCACGACTGTATGTGGCTCAGAGCTTCTGCATCTCATCTTGTACTCCTGGACATGGTGGATGACAAAATTCTTGGAATAGCTATTGTCACAGGCTGAGGCAAAAGGTGCAATATAAGTAAAACTGTTAAACCAGCGACCTTGAAGATTTTTTTTTACCACATTATCCCTCTCCATCAAGTCTTACCAGCTCCCTGCATTGATCTACTGGAACATTTCTCATCAACCTTCCCAGTTCCAACTTACATCCCAAAATTACTTTGACTCAAATTTATACTTTAATTCAGTTTGGGGAACAATTTATCCCATCTGGTTCTCCTTCTATTGATTGCTCAATCCATGTGTCAATTTCAGATGAGGCACAATGTCTGAACTCGGTGGTGTTTGCCTGAAAGTCTCGTGTACCCAACCCATCAAGCTCTCTTCACACCCGAACCCCCCACCCTCTGCCTTCCTTGTACTCAATCCCTTCTTGATTCTGTGTCTTTCTCACCTGAGAAAGCAGAGAAAGTTATTTCCAGCCTTCACTTTTTATTAGAGATTGGTTTGTTATCAGGTCCTGCTGTGTCAGTGTTACTCTAGCTGCTCCTCTGTCTGCTTTCTTCAGTCTGTCCTTTGTTCACATCCCGTATGCCTGGAGGTTGGCAAACATCACTTGCATTAACAAGGATGCAAAAACAGACCCTCTCAACTACAGACCAATGAGCTAACTTACAATTAAAGGCAGTCATGGAATCCATCCTTGTTGATCTCAAGTCTTTCCTGTTTTCAAACAATCTGATTTCTGTCCATCAGTTTGGATTTCACCTGGATCACTCAACTCCGGACATGCTTCTGCTCCACTCTCCTCAATGGTGTTGGTTCAAAATCTCAAACAAAAGGTCAGGACCATCTCCTGGACATATCTCGGGAATTCAATATAGTCTGGCATTCTGCTCTGTTCACCAGGTTCACTGCAAATGGCAGATGAGGCTACCTTCACACTTGGTTAACTTCATCCAATCGCAGAGTAAATGTGTTGCCGTCAATGGAATCCTCTCCCGCCCTCTCCCACTGGAGGCTGGAGTAACTCAGGGCATTATCTTGGCCTCAGTCCTGTTCATGATATACATAACCTGGTTTTGGCTTTGTGTTAGGGTGGCTTGCTTGTGATGTTAGGGGTCTGAGTTTGAGCCCCGTTGGCCACTGATTAACACAAGATTGAGTTGACTCAGCCTGTCATCCTTCCGAGGTCAGCAAAATGAGTACCAGTGTACTGGTATTGGGCACAGCATCAGCACCATAGTCGCACCTCACCAAATGATAGCTACCCAGCAGCCAAGCTGCTATCCACAAGAAGAAGATGATATACTGCCCATAAACGATCTCTCCAATGCTTTGGAAAACCCTCTCTTCCACATTGCAGATTATGCCACATTCTGTCGTGCAGTACCCGACTGGCAGTCACTCTCTACTGGTCTGGAATTGATTAGATGCTGATCTAACAAATGGAATATGTCTTTCATTTCTGTAAAAGCCAACAGTCTTACCCGATCACGCCGGAATGATCATCAAAATAATTCACCTCTCCATTTGCATGACCATCCACTGGAAGAAGTTCAATCGGTTGAACTTCTTGGCCTCAACATCAGACATGCCCTCTCCTGGGCCAACCCCACAACAAAGCTGGACTCACACGAAGAATTTTCCATCATTCCATGAAAAAACAAATAAATCAGAACGACCCACAGCCTACACGACCTTTGTTCATAGCTTAACCCTTTGAACCATGGAGGCCGTTTTACCGGCTGCTATTCAGCTTTTATATACATATATATATTTTTTAAACTGACTTATTTTATTTTATTAAAATATTTTATTTAAAAAACCGACTTTTTTTTTTTAAACTGGCTCTCCTCAGGTCTGGATCCCTTCTCTCCTTCAAACCATCGACCCTCTCTAGCAACTAAAAGATGCATGCGCTCTTCCGGTATGTCCCTCCTGGTTACTTCCCCTTATCCAGGATCAGTGCACAATTCAATGCTTTGGTTTCCTTTTTCTCTGATTTATCGAACTGCCTTCCTTATTCTGTTCAAAACCACTTTTCCCTCCACAGTTTCAAAAGCACGTGGTGCAACCTTCCTCTCATTCCACCCCTCATTACTTACTCATGATCTTTTCTTCTCCCATTAATCCGACCAAACCCAAAGCACTTGCATGCAGGTTCCTGCCATCCTCTCCTCTACCCTCACTCTATTGTGTCCATCTGCTGCCCCACGGCCAGTATGTTGCCTTTTGACTTCACTCATCCATGAGCCTAGATTGTCCATACAAAAAGGAAAAATGGAATCTGACATTAGTGAGGACATGTAGTGGTGCACTCGTCGAGCGTTTGCTAAAAGCACCACTGAAGCAACGTAAAGTCAAACGGTATGAAGGCCGAACCAAAGGTGTTCCATTTTAAAGATTATATCTTGCGCGTCTGTCAATTCCAAAAGGGGAAAACAGAAAGTACATCTTGGAAGATTGCACACACACGTACAAACAGAAAACAGAAAAAACAATTCATACTCTTCTTCAAATGGCCTCTCATTTGACGTAAATTACCAAACTTTGATAGAACTAGTATGAACAAAGATGGCTGTGCTAACACATTCACATTAACATATTAAAAATGTCAAATGCAGAATCATACGTTTTTTAGTTGCTCAAAAAATGCAAATACAACCAACACAGTTTATGAAATACCATCACTGTTTGACTGTGATGTCATATCTCATTCGTGCACACTCTAAATCCCAGGTGAGCTTTACAACAGCAGCCTTACAAGCACAAACAAAAGCTGAATTATACAAAGTTCTTTTCACAAGTCCTTTAAGTATCTGCGAGTTCTCTCTCTGTCTTCCATACCTTCAATCTATGCCACGACTAACCTGCAGTAACTCTCCACGTTTGAGGCCAGCAGAGACTTGCAAGGACGATAGATACTCCTCGTACACGGCATGGCGTCCCTTGTGTGGGGTCTTTCTCGGTGAACCTTTCGATCACGTGCACGGCGCAACACATCAGCGGTATTTTAAACGCAGGAACCACACATCATATGTCACACACATATTTGCTTACAAGCACCTGGTGACTGCATCTGTTGACTTGCTCTATCTCTTTTCTTTCGAGAACAGGGTGGGCAATAAGGTGTACCACCTCCAATCAGGGAACCAACTTCATTCCTCACAGTTTGGGGCTGCTTGCCTCCTGAATTACAAAGCCCATCTGGCTGATGCACTTTAATGTAGGACTCTTCCGTTCCCACTTGATGTAGCAGACTTTGCAGAGGCCTGTGCTTATGGGGCTGCTGTTCATGAGAGGAAGGGTCTGTGGGCAAGGAAAGATTTAACATGAGAGGTTTAATGTAATATCATAATACTCACCACATATACCACGATATATGAACCAGGCAGTGGTTTCAGGACATGTTCGACATTGAAAATTTATGGAATTATTAGCCTCATGGTGGTGACCTTTTGCCTGAGGTAGCACTGCCTGACCCCATATCCCAATACACACTGTATAGCGGCCTTTAACAGCCTCAAAACGGACTTCAAGGTCAACGTGCGGTAGCTTGAAGCCTTTCCCCAGATTCTGAAGTGCCGAGACACAAAACTTGGGTGCTGCGGTTCGGTTGTGAAACCGGTTGTGAAATTGATTTTTGCAACTGCATCCTGGAGAGAGGGGGGATGGGCTTCCCCTAAGGTCCATTCACCATTTGTTACCGTACTTCCCTTTATCTTTCCATGCTGAAAGAGACACAGAGATCGTACAAATTCCTTTTGACGACATAGTCTTGGATCAATGGTAAGGATGAAGGTTGCTTCCAACAAACGAAAATGAAACGAGCTCCGACCTCAGCTCAATATCCTGAACATCTCTGCATTGTACTGGTCGGCACAGATAGGGTTGGCAACCAGGTGCTGTGCAATGGCAGATGAAGCAGATACAGTGGCCGGTGGTTGCTGGATATTTCTACATGCTCGCACCGGTTGTGTTCTAACCCTCACAATCTTTTTTGAATTGACAAGGGGACGTATTGTTTGATCCGATCAGCCAATCTTAGTGTTGTGCGGCCCACGTACCGAGCTTCACATCGGCACTTAAACTCATAAATAACATTGCTGGTTTGTGAGGTGGGTAGCACATCCCTGTTGACCGACGTCAGCAAATGGCGAGAGGTAAAGATTACTCGGGGTTGCACAGCCAGAAACGTGTTGGATACAATGTGTTTGATTTGTACTTCAAACCTTCCTGATGATTGCCCATTCCAGGGGATTCTTATATAGACTGGACATTTCCGGAAACCAATCTTCTGATCTCTTGTCGTGTTTAGAAACTTGTGGATGTATCTCTGAACTACATGCTCAGGATAACCATTCTCACCGAGTATATTCATGATTTTGTCAATTTCAGCAGGAAGATTACAAGGTGAATCTTTCAAGGTAATCTTTACCTCAGG